>NW_001849404.1:20820-40159 GCF_000209065.1 Trypanosoma cruzi
CATATGCACTGAAACACCCCATCGGACAAAAAAGCGCCAGGGGTTTGCGAAAACCATCTCAATTGAATGATGATTGCTATCTTCTCCGATCTCTTGAGGAGCTGCGACGTGTGATTGCGTTGCCCCTGACGCCCAACACACTGACAACCTTCAACGAGCAGTTTGCAGGCTTATTGCACAACTCTCCCGAGGCGTCGTCCATGCCCATATTTTTGGAAAGAACTCACGGCGCCCCCGTAGAGGACGCCGAGAGTCACGAAAACGAGCCATGGGACAACATCTACTCCGGAACAAGTGTGTGGCGTTGGCCGGTGGAAGTCTTGTATCAACGGTACCATTTGTTGATAGCCATTGATTTTGGGGTTTCGATCGTCGGTGTTTCAAGGAATGGAACGGTGCTGGTTGACAAGGTGCCGTTTGCCATCCAATCTGTGTTGGATGTAGTTAAAAAAACAATGCAAACACGTGAAAAGGAAAAAAATGAAATAAAGCATTGGGTCGACATGCACGTGGAGGAGTCAGAGCGTCATAACATCCTTCGGCAAGTGTGGAACCCCCGAATTGATATTTCCATCGTCCTGATTAATTTGCCCGGGGCGGAGGGGAGTGCGTTGACGTCCGTTTCTTCAAATTTCTCCTCATCGGGGACAGGCTGCGCGGCTGACGTGGAGGGACATCATGCGCACCTGTTTCCGGCGGGTGCGTTGCCGTTTCCTGCATTTGAGGGCGAATTCCCCGGTGATGCACACTGTCATCCTCACTTGGTTCCCTTGATGACGCGCTGTGACGCGGGGTTGGTGCTGAGCGACGGCGGGCCTGTCCGGCTTCAGTTTGGTTCCGGAAACCGCTTAATGGAAACCTTTTTTTTGTGAAAAGAAGTAGACGGAAAAAGAATAGCGACGGCGGTTGCAGCACCAAAAGTGGAAAACAACGCGGGAGCGGCCCCGTCGACACGTCCCAACGGAGAGAGGAGTGGAGAAGGCGTTTCGTTTTTTTCGCCTTGCGATGGTGGGGCGCGCTTTGAAGCTGCTTATGAGAAAGGGCTGCGCCACACAGTGCGGCGAATTAGCCGGGCAAAAAGCGGATGGCGATCGAGGCGCCGAGGCCAGAGGAAAGCATAGCCGGCGCAACGGCTTTCAGCGACCATCCCCTATCGGACATCTTTTTCAGCAGGGCGAGGGCAAAGACCCAGCTTTCCGCATTTCGCTCTGCGCCTTCCCTTCGCAAAATGAGGTGAATGGCAGAGGGCGCCTCGGCATTCGTATCATTTCGGGCCGCGCCGCCCAAAAGCGCCATGCACCGCCCCAGGTGGCACATGGCATCATCAAACTGCTCCTGGGATATCGTGCAGCTGTCGAGAGCGTCGGCCATCGCGTCCGTGAGGTCCTGAGGAACGTTTTTTGTACAACAACCAACTATCGCCACTGCTGTGCAAAACTGCTTTGCGGACACCCCTCGTCGATATGAACTAAGTTCCTTTGCCGCCTTCCAGGCCACCCGTTCATTGGAAGCCATTGCCGCCGCACTGATGGCCGTAATAAGAACGCGCGGTGTTTTTTCCGAGGCAGTTTTGGCAACGTTCAGGGCCGCAGCCCACACCCCAATGGTCGCCAGAAGGTGTGCCAAACCTTCGGCGAAGCGGTGGTCTGGGTTTTCAATGTGCTGGAGGGCCTCGATGCAACTCTCCCAGACCGAGGCGAAGGGAATCCTTCGCTCAAGTACCACCATTCGCAGCCAGACGTTGTATGTATGAAGGTTCTTTGCCGGCTGTGATGCGTAAAATCGAATTGCCTGCTGCCACAAATTACCTTTGGCAAGCGCCACAAGAGCATGATTATGCACAGCGGCATGTTGACGTTCATGCGACGACAGCGCGGACGGAACGGCTTGATAAAGGAGGAGCGCCCGCTCCCACTGAAGGGCGCCGTTCATCAGGGCCATGACCTTTCCCAGAGGAATTCGCGCCGCGTCTTCGACTCTGCCATTGTAACGCATGACGAGCCCCGTGGCAAAACGCCACTGTTCAGGCGAACAGGCGGAAATAAAATAATCGATGACGCGCTTAGGGGGCGGGGTTTCCCGATGTTGGAGGAAGTAGGCCTCAATAAGTTTTTCCATCCGTCTCCCAATCGCCATTTCGCGAGTGGTGGCGAAACGGAGTGCCAGTGCCGCAGCAGTACTCACTAAATAACTCTCTTCTTGAACGACCGCTTCCTCTTTGAGGTGCGAGACTAAGTTGCAGGCATGGCGCCATCCATGGCGCTGCGACGAAGCCACCCGTTCGATTACATCCAGAAGACGGAAACGCGGACAAAGCTGCAACGCTTCTTCCCAATGGCCTCCGGATGCAAGTCCCACGCTGACATCTACACGGGCATCATCGGTCAACACACCCTCGGCATTCGCCACCTTTCTAAACAATAAGCGTGGGACATTGGGACTCAACTGCGACAATTGTGGTGATTGAAGAAGAAACCGATAGTGCGCCGCTCGCACAGGAACGCCAGCAATTTGCGCTTCCACGAGGCACTGGAGCTGTTCTAGAGTTAGCAGGTGATTTTCCTTCTCAGATCTCACAGGGTCGTACGTGTAAGAGCAATTCGCATTAGAGTAACAGGCCAAAATGGTTTCCAATGTCCGCGCCTTTTGCTCAGGTGTACCACTTTTGAGCATCTCCCCCCGCAACCGCCTCAGGAGAGGAAGGCTACGAACATCAATCGTGTGCCCGGGAAAACCATGAAGATGCGCACGACACACACGTTCAAAGACGCTCGCACCATCACGGTATCGAATGTGCGGCGGTGAAACCAAGTAGTTTTGCAGCGCCCGTGCCCATGACATGGCGTAACGCACACTCACCGACTCCCTCGCGGAAGAACTCGAAACAAAGACATAAAATCACACAATAAAAAAAAGATATATACATATATGGCTGTGACAGTCAAAGTTGAGGAACGCATTGAACGCAACAGGATCCAAGAGGGTGAAGCGACGATAGTGCACGAAATAGTGACGCGTCGCGCTTCCCAATCACGCGGGAAGCTATAAGAAGACAGGAAACAATCTCAGAGACAATTGCACTGCTGATCCACGCCTCGTGTGTGGTGAAATGTAAGAGTAAAAACAAAAAAGTAAAATAGAAGACGGTCAAAGCAAGAACTCTCAAACAGTTTTTTTTGGGGGCGGGACCGTCCCACTTTTTCCCAGCCCCCCACCAGTTCGTTTGACTTTCACCACCCGCGGCTTTTGATCGAGCCGCTGCTTGCTCCATCGCTCAGGGACATTTCCCCCTACAGGGGGTTCACGCCACTGGCGAAGACGAGCCTCTACCTCCTCCGCCGTGAGGGCCTGGGCGTCCCTCGTTCGATACGCATCACGGGTGCGCTGCGCCTCAAAACTATCCTCCCCCACCTTTGCCTTGACCCACCATCCGTCGCCCAGGTGACGGCCCAGCGGCGCCTCTGTGGCAAGGAACCCATACGACGTACCATCCGCACGCCGTCCATGGATGCATAGGGCACCGTCCTCTTCCAACAGGACTTCCACAACAGACTCCCCGCGAGTGCCATCCCCTGCGCAATATGAATTATCGGCCGCCAGGCGCAACAGACCAGGCTGCTGCACAATGCTTGGGGTGTCTCCCGAAGGCTTGTGGCCACCGCAAACAATCGATATCCCACTGCTATTCAGAAACTCCACCGCGTCAAGTCCCAAGTAATGAGGACCATCAGTCTCAACAAGAGCGTGAACCACAACAGAATGTGGAACAATGGAAACAGGAAAGGCATATTGACGCAAGAGCATCCCATCACCACCTGACGCCCATTGTCTAAACTCCTCATCCTTAAAGCCATTCAAGGCACCAAGCCACTCCTCGGCCGTAGCGTCTTTCATACTAACGTTGCACCGTTTTAAGGGTGCACCATCCACAAAAACCTCCTTGTCTGGGAGAATCCCAAAATTCTGATCCACAATGCTTCCATGAACAAATAAAACTCCATCCAAAACTTCAGCAATCTTTCCTTGCTTTAAATACTCATAATATACACCTCCAGGACAGGCAGCGTCAAGAAAACTTTGCGCCACCTCAACATCCGTCACTTCCCCTTCTCCTTTCCGCATAATTTGCAATTCCCTTCGCCTGTGCTCAAAGGTATTAGGGGCTCCCATTTTGTACGCTAGCGTCCATTGAATAAATGTTACTTTGGTCACCACTGATGGCAGGTTATTTGCTTCCAAATACCCCGCATACGAATACCATTCTTTGCCACCAGAAGCATTGGTCAAAGTCAATGGGAAAACTAATCGTTGCGCCGCTTCGGGCGACAATTGTGACGTACCAAAGACCTTTGCCATTGGAGCACCAAACGTCATCTTGTTGATGTCACGATTACCCAAAATAAGATGCACACGTGATGGGTAGGCATCACGAAAGTCCAACAGCGTTTTGGCAAACGCGATGTCGTCGCCATGATCAAAGGCGTCCCCGCCGTACACAAAGTGGGACGTCTCGTCACGGAATTCGAGACGTCCGTTGATCCACGACAAGACTCTGCTTTGCTCAGCGTAGCGAATGAAGTACGATAGGTCACCCTCTACATCTGTCACAAAAGCCGTGCGACGACAGACACCACAACGACGCAACATCTCTTCCGCAGCTAGAGAATTCCTTAACCCCCCATTTTTCAAGACCAGCAGGCCAAGAAAGGAAACAGCATATAAAAAAAAAAAAAACGTAGAATAAAGTGCTCAAACAAAATTTTGGTACTCAAGGAAAGTCACAGTGCTCACACAGATACGCCAGAAAAAAAAAAGGAGGGAAGGGCTCAAGCCCATACTGATAACAAAAGCTTTTTCTTTTCCTTTCTTCCTTCCAATTTTCACGCCACAACACCATACACGGTCAGTACACAATGCATTGCCTTGTTTTCGGCGTGGTGCACATAACAAGCATCACTCGCAGGATTCCAAGAGCACGCCGAAATTGCGTTAAATCCAGCACCATTGTTCTGAAAGACGACACAGTGCGCTATATATTTTCTTGGGAGAGCTGCCTCCAGCGTCAGACGCTGTACGACGTTCTCTGTGATGGCAGACACCATGGCGGGGATCTTTTCATGCTGATACCTCACGACCGGCATAAAGTGCCGTGACACCACCTCTTCACAGATGTCCTTTGCATCATCGGCAAGTGTGAGCTTCTCCGTCATTGCCCGGTCCAGGCTCGTTTGTCGAAGCGGAACCGCTTTTCTCTTTGCGTTTCCTAACGGCTTTTTTTAAGAAACCAAAGACGAGGGCACAAAAGGGAATTCTGCAAAATTTTTTCTTTTTTCGCCTTTTTCCCCTCTGCCCACACCCCTTACCCTCGGTTTTGTGCGGAGGCGAACGCAACAACCCAAACAAAGAGACACAAAGTAAAGCAGGAAACAAACAAACAAACAACAACAAAAAAAACAGGACCCATGCATTCAGGGAGCAAAATAATTCTCCACCAACCGTTTGGCGGCATGAACTCCCTCACCCCTTTTTATTCCCTTACCCGCCAAAACATAATAGTAATAGTAATGATAACAATATTAGTGGTCTCTAGGCATTCGCCTCCGCAACATCTGGTTTTCCCATCGCCAGCCTCTCCAAGCAGCTCTTAATGTAGCCGACCCGTCGTGGGTCCAAGTCCATCGCGGTGTGGTAGTACTGTACCGCCTGACCAGTTAAGCCCATGAGATGAACGCACTTCGCAAGTGTCACATACAACATTGCCTCATCGGGACATTCTTTTGTCATCCCTAACAATTCATCATGGGCTTCATGGAAGCGACCGAGACGAATCAACACCTCTGCACGCTGATGACGAGCACCAAGGTTGGTCGGATGTCTTCGAATGGCACTTTCATATATACGCAGCGCTTCATTCAGGCTTTCCCTTGTGGCATCTCGTCGGTGGTATGTAGCGGCATACCGGTTCATGATGGTCGGTAAAGGATTGATACTGATGGCTTGTTGAAAGTAATTACGCGCCTTTTGCAAATCCTCACTTCTAAAGTACAACTCGCCAAGACCTGCGTATGCGTTGTAGTGGCCACCATCGATTAGAATTGCCTCATGAAAAGCATCCACCGCCTCAGACTTTAGGTCCAGGTACAATAACTCGTACCCACGGAGGGTGTGGGCGTACGCAAAGTCGTGATCCACCTGAATGGCGCGGTTAAGCATACAGAGAGACTCCTTCGACTCCTTAGCAAGACTGTAATTGTTGGCCACAACACACAATGTGATGGGTGAGGCGGGCATTTCGTTAATAAGTGTTTGCGAGAGCGAACCCAATGTTCCCAATTCCTTGCGTTGCCACAATGCAGTGCTGTAGTATACCAGCGCGGGGTCAGCTAACCGCCACGGTGCCACACGTCGCATATTAGCAAATTCCACCGTCGAGTTCTCCACATCGCCATCGTGAAAGTACGCCATAGCAAGGGCTCCAAATGCCCATCCTGAATCTCGCTCGGGAAAGCTTTCGTGTTGAAGCAAAGCCCGTGCTTCTTTGCATCGGTATGTCCACTGCAGAAAAGTCACAGAAGCAAAGGGCGACAGGTACAGTCGTAGTGCTTCCCTCTTCACATGTCTGTGGGCACCACCCACACCGCCTATCCCCATCCCACTCATTGAAGAACGCCTTACGGCATCCTCAGCCCCCACCCCCGGCGCTGCATCGGTATATATGCAGCGCACTTCTTCTCGGGGAGTCCGCGTCATTTTCACATGATTCTCAAAAGCTACAAAATTGAGTGGATCTAACACGGCACTTTTTGCAAATGCCTCTTCCGCATAACCACGACGAAGGTGCCGGCGACAAACACCCAGCCAGTACAGCACCTCAGAAGACGATTGTTGCCGTTCAAGTTCCTCAAGAAAGCTCTCGCCTTCCATATACCGCTGGGTCATACCACATGTTACCCCCAATAGATACTGGCAATCCCATCGTGCCGCAGCATCTGCAGCAGTGTTGCTTCCAACACCAGTCCCATTGCCACTAGTACTACTATTCGTAGTGGCAAAAGAGGGAGTGGCCGACAACAAATAGGGATAATGTGCCCGCAAGATTCGGTAGGCTGTTCCAGCGTCCCCACTTGTCACGTAGCAATGTGCTACAGTGTGCAATGACTCGTGTGTCGGTGCCAATGCATAAAGTCGCTCCGCGCAAAAAATGGCATTGTCGTACAAATACTTTGCAAGACTCTCCTGCACAGCATCCTTTAACCCTTGCACAGTGAGCGTTTTTCGCCGTTCCCTGTAGTAAGTCATTCGTTCTTCTTGTACAAATGTGTAAGCATGTAAACAAGTATTGAAAACAAAACAAAATAAAAATAAATGGGAATCAAAAGAATAAAATACAAAAGATAAATTCCCTCTACTAATAACTTCTTTCCCCACATTCTCCTCTACCCAAGCAAAGCAGCAATCCCTCTTTAAATTTCGCAGTGCACAACCCGCAACAACAACAACAACGGCAAAAGATGAAGAAACAAACAAAAAAAGTAAAGAGGATAGATTTCTGTAGCTCGATTTTTCCCATTTCTTAAATGTATGTTCCTCTCTGTATTTTTCACACGCAAATGATGTCTTTCCGTGTGTACTCCCTTCACCATATGTCTATTATTATTATCTTCCCACTTCACTTCTGTTGTATTTATCTTTGGGGTTGGGAGAGAGAAAAACGGAAAGAGTCTTCTGTGACTCGAAAAATAAACCCGCTAAAAAGCACTCATCCCCTCACGTGCGTCTATCTATGGAGCATACACACCCAAACCATATAGTGTGGACCTCTTGTTCTCGTGTAATTCCTCACCCGCGCCCTGCTCCCGACTCAATGCGGGTAACCTCTGAATAACCCTGTGTGTTGCTCACCTGGTAAAGGACATCCGCATTGCTAAACATTCCGTCCTTGAGCGAAACAAGAAGAAATTGGGAAGAGGGAAAATGTGTCTGCAGCATCCGCCCAATATTTTGCGTGTGGCTTGGGTCAAGTGCAGCATCCACCTCATCAAGGATGTATACTGGCGCCTGACGTACACGGAGAATGGCCAAAATAAGGCATAACGCAAGCAGAGAGCGTTGCCCACCACTCAGTTCCGACAGTGACTCTTTTTCCTTACCATTAAACATGACCTTTACCTGAAGACCGCAGAGATGGTGCTGATCATCGCGTTCCTCTCGCAAAACAGCCGCAGCACCGGGCAGACATGTGGAGAAAAGCTTGGAAAAAACACTGCTTACAACTTTTACCATGCGGTCTAGCGCATGCCATTTCTTTTCTTCAATACCCAGGATACACTGCTGAATAGCATCCCTGTCTTCACCCAATGCGGAGCGTTGCAGTACCAACTCATCGTATTCCTTTTTGCGTTCCTCATAAAGAATTGTGGCCTTACGATTTAAGCGTTTGGACATGACGGCAGCCTGTGACTCGGCCTCGCGTAATTCCTGCAATGTGGCAGCCGTTCTCGCCTTGTCTTCAAAATAATAAGGACCATCGCTTCGTCCAAATGTATGTTGTTCCTCAACTAACCATGGGTGGCGATGCTCAGCCTCATGCACAGATTTTTTTAGTTCCTCTGCCGCCTTCGCCGCGTCGCGAAGATCCACCTCGGAATTTTTTATAAAGGCTTCAAGAGAAGACTTTTTCACCAGAAGCTGTTGAAGTTCCTGTTGTACCTCCTCTACCTCCTTCTCGAGACACTGTCGCTGTTCCTCCATTCGTTGCAGCTGCTCCACAACCTTCCCCAATTTTGCTCTTGTTTCGTCAAGTTGGGCTTTGGCCTCGTCTCGAGCCGCAGTCCTTTGCGATATCTCTTCCTGTACTTCCGAAATTTTGCGTTCTAGATCCGCTGCCAGCTGCATGATTTCCGCCTCCATTCGCTCAAACTCTGCGGATCCAGCCTCTTCCTCACGAGCGAGGGCACAGCTTCGTTTCTGTGCCATAGAAAGCTGTTCTTGCATTTCTTTACGCACCATGTCAGGATCTTCACGAGTGTGCCGTTCAAGCGCCACTTTACGCTCTTTCAGCTCCCGCAGTGCTTCGCATTCCGCCTCATGCCTGCGTCGCTCCTCGTCCAGTGCCGCGCCCAACTCCTCCACGGGCCCGTTGGTTTCGCCTTGCTCGAGCTTCAGCTTGTGCTCCGCCAGTCCCATCGCCTCCTCCGCTTCCTTGTACCGCCTTATCAGAGGTGCATTTTGCCGCAGCTTCTCCTGAACAGCTTCAAGCTCCGCCTCTACCTGCGCAATTTTTATCCGCAACTTTCCTACGGGCGCCTTACGCTCATGGTAAGCACGAATCTCCGCAAAAATGTCGCGAAGTCGTTGAGTTGAACCACCCGTCATCAGTCCACTTGGTTCCGCCACATCACCATCAAGTGAAACAGCCTTGCACCTCACGGCCGGATTGAAGGCAAGCTCCTGAGCCAAGTCTAATGAGGAGCAAACAAAGAACTGTCCGTAGACATGCTCTGCGACGATACAATGGGCTTCATCTTTGATTTCTATCAGGTCCTTTGCAATGGCGAGGAAACCTCCTTTGCGAGCAGCAATACGTTTTGCCTCCTCCATGCGTCCACTGTCCACACCCTTTGACGGCTGCAACGTGTTCAACGGAAGAAATGCCGTGCGTTGTCGCAAGCCATGACGAATAATTTTCTCCGCAACAAGATCATTTGTTACAACAACACGCAATAATTGTGTTTGCGCCCCCACCATCAGAGCCATGGCATACTTCTCTTCCTTTGGTACAATGAGCTCAGCAACGCGACCATGAATGTGTTGTTCAATACCTGGGCACGCAAGACGGTCGTACTCTACGTCAAAACCACGACCGCCATTGCCCATCTCACGTTGCAAAGCATCGTTTGCTTCCCAATACTCCGCCCTGAGACGCAAAAGTTCTTCCTGCAACGCGCTTGCCTGCGACTCCGAAGGAGCCACTACTGCATAAGACTCTGCCTCCGCGTCGACGCGTTCACGCGCCCTCGCTAGTTCCTTCTCAAGCTTTGCAATGGTTTCACCCCGTGTGGCCGCCTTTTGCACAAAATGTTTCAACTGTCGTTCCAGTTCCTTAATGCGCTCGTCACACCGTCTTGCCTCAGCACCGTGATGAATCAGTTGGCGTTCAATGTCAGCACGTTCCTCTTCTAACGACAAGCCGGACATGCCCGCCCGCACCCCGGAGGTTTGCAACTGTAGGGAACGCTTCAATTTGGCAACGTTTTCCTTCTCCGCACGAAGACGTTCCATAAGTACTTCTCGTTGTTCCTTTTTGGACGCAAACTGTTCTATTCGAGCCGCCTGCTTCCCCTTTTCCTTCTCCAGTTTATGGAAATTCCCCTCGAGTAGACGTAGGGCCTTTTCTGCTCCCTCCACATGCGCCTCATCCCGTGCCAACTGCTTTTTGAGCAAACTTTCCTCTTCGTGGAGGGAAATAACCGCCTCCGCAGGAGTGGCGAGAGATTTTTGCAGTTCCATCAGTCTCCGCGTAGAGGCATCCTCCGATGCCGGCAGTAACTTCAACTGCTCCTTTGATACGACAACATCTCTCTCGACTGCGGCACGCCGCTCCGTGCGCTCTTCCAATCGTTGCCTCTGTTCTTCATATTCAAAAGCGACACGAAATCGTCGCTTCTCCTCAATACTCTCACTCATCTGCACAAAGCGCTCATATTCATCCTGATCTGCCTTCATGGCGCGCAACATAGGGCCAATCTGTGTCTCAATGTTATTGTCAATCTCTTCCATTTTCTTTTCCTTGCTGCGAATCAGATTCTCGGCTGTACGTCGACGGTGATCAAAAGCCTTCGTTCCAACTGCTTCTTCTATAAGGGAAAGAATGTCTTGTGAGCGCATGCCAATGAGTTTGTGCACCGTCCCTTGTAATACCATAAAGTGTGGATTGTCAACGTTAAGGCTGATGCTCTCAAAGAAGCGCTTTACTTTGCTCTGCATGGATACGGTGTTGTTTAGGAAAAACTGCTGCTTCCCGCCAAGCCTAATCTGCCGTCCAACGGTAATGATCGGGTACTCCTCACAGCTGTATCCCGGCGGCGCCGTACGGGGGTCATCGTTAATAAATTCAATTGTGACGCGTGCCGCATGCACACCTGTCGTGCCTGCTCGAAAGATAAGTTCACGCGGGTCTTCAGCACGGACACGTTTCAAGTTTGTGATACCCATGACAAAACAAACCGCATCAAATATATTTGATTTCCCACTGCCATTGAGACCTGTAATGGCGTTGAAATGCGGACTCAAGTCTTCAAGGGCTTTGCGATGAGCATATGACTTAAAGCCATCAATCACAATGCTCTTCACACGCATCTCTCCTTCTTTCTCTCCCCTCCCCGGTTTGTGCCTGTGAGGGCTCACACTACAAACAGCACGACTAGCAACACCTATGGAAAGCGGAAGAGAAAAGGGGAAGACACACACACAAAAAGGAAGCAGATGGAAGTGTGCAACGACGTTTGGGATGCTGAAATGAAATAAATGGTAGCGCTGTGCACCGGGAGCTCTCTCTCTTTTTTTTTTTGTTTGTTTGTTTGCGGTAAAAAATACCCAACCACTTCTTCTTTTTCCTCCCGCTTCCTCATCCGCTCCAAGTCAACTTCATGTATAAAACTATAACGGGGGACAACAAAACTTCCTTTCAGACGAATCATATTCTCTAATATATTCATATATGACGCCAAAAGAAGAAAAAAAAAAAAGCGCCCACACACACACACACACACACAGACAGAAAGAAAAACAACAACAAGTACTACTACGCAAAACACACACAAACAGACAAGAAAAACAAATCGACAAACGCACAACTCTCTTTTGATCGTTCCTCGTTTAATTTCCCCTTCGTTATTTCTCAAATTCTGCCTGTTTTTCCCCCGTCACACTACCAGGTGCAAAAGAAACATATATATATATATATATGTATACGTATACGTATATACGGCGAAAGGCCAAGAGTGAGAGAAAGACACAAATTGAAGAAAAAAAAAAATCCAAAATGAGTGAAGAGGGAAGAAATTCAGAGGAGTGGAGAAGGAAAAATTGCATTCAAGCATCATCAAAAAGACGTGAAATGCATAAAAACATAAAAAGATCTGAAACATACATAAAATGTTTTTTTTTTTTTGTCTTGGCTTGCCGATTGTTTTTCTCCGGCTGCGGCTTTATTCGTTCTTAACTAACACTTAATTTCCTTTTTTTCTTCCTCTTCTTCTCCCCTCTCCTCCTGCAGGCCTGGAGATTCTCCATAAACACATATAGGATCTGTCGCCTCTGCTGCCACCGTTTGTCATGTCGGTTCCCCCTTCCACCATACCGCCATAACGCAAAAAAAAAAAAAAAAAAGAAAAAAAAAAAAAGAAAAGAAAAAGATCGCAAATAATAACGTAATGATAAGCATCTGTGAGCTTTAAGTCAAAAACAAAAATCCCTCTTCCTATCGTTTTATCTTCATTTTTTTTTTTTTTCCTTTAATTTATTTTTCATACCTAAATCGCCAAGAATGGGTGTCGTAAGAGTTGCTCCGCCGTTGGACGTTTCTTAGGGTCACGCTCAAAACACAACTCAAGAAAGTTCATGAGTTTTGGATCCAAGTCTTTTGGAATCTCCGTGGGGAGGCCCGTTGAATGCGCTATTTTGTACACTGCAGCCCACATGGAGTTGCATTCGGGCCACGGGGGCTTCCCAGTGATCATCTCCACTACGGTGCAGCCGATTGACCAAATGTCGCTCTTCATGCCATATCCACCTGCTTCACACTTGATCGCCTCCGGTGCCATCCAATATGGCGTTCCAACCATCGTCTGGCAGCCGTGTGTCTTACTGCAGACGTCATCAATGGCTTTGCTGCATCCAAAGTCCGCTAATTTAATGATTCCATCAAGTGACACCAGAACGTTGTCGCCCTTGATGTCGCGGTGCACAATACCACAGTCGTGCAGGTACTTCACCCCGCAGACCATTTGATATGTCCACTGACGCACCGTCGGCAGTGGGATTGTTTTGAATTTCTTTACAAACGTGTTAAGTGATCCTCCACTGACAAGTTCCATGAATATGTTCAACGTATTCTTACTACGATCCTCTTGACAGCCGTGGTACTGCACAATATTGGGATGATGAAGTCTTTTCATTAGAGCAATTTCATTTCGCAGTTTATCCATCTCCTCGCGGTCGGAGAGAGACCCCAACTCAATCACCTTGCAACACACCGTTCGTCCACTCACTAGAAGGGCCTCATAAACCGCCCCAAAACTGCCTTTTCCGATAATTTTAATTTGCCGCCACCCTTCTAAATCCGCATCTGTAAGCATTAAACGACCCTGTTGTTTAAAGGGTGCTTTTACGGGACTAGCAGGACTACTACCGATGTTTCCATGCTCTAGATGTGCCAAACTTTTGGCCAACGGTAAACCGCCACTTGCGTTGCCATTCCCTCGTGGGGTATCGTCCATGCTACCGGTGACACCGCTTGTGGTATTAGAGTAGTTGGAGTATTTCTTATCCTCCACAGGGAACTTTCCCTCCGACAGCATACGCAAAAAATTCACATCTAGAAATTTCACGTCGGCCAGGTCTATTTGATCATTCTGATGAACATCATCCGTCACCACGGCTTTATGTACCGCCTGCCGTTGGTCGTGTTCACCATTAACAAAAACACCAGCAACCCAATCGCCATTCGCCATCCACTCACACCCCTGCCCGTGTTTAAGGCCATCCCTAAAAGAGCCAACATACTTGGCACCATCCGCCCAAATGTATGTTCCCTTTCCATTGGGCTTTCCGCGTGCAAATTCACCTTCATAAACGTCACCCTCCGCATTCGTCATTACTCCCTTGCCTTCCTTCTCGTTTTGCACAAATTCGCCGTGATAAGTAACACCGGTTTCTTCCGTGAGTTTACCTTGTCCGTGACGCATATTGGCAATCCACTCTCCCTCATACACGCTTCCACCAACGTACTCCATCTTGCCAATACCCTGGCGCATGTCGTCAACCCACTCTCCAGTGTAAACACCCGTAGCATCCTTCAAAACGCCAAAACCGTCCTGTAGGCCATTCTTGTACTCACCTTCATAGCAATCGCCATCCGCCCAAGTGTAAACACCGCGGCCATTCATGGTGTCATCAAGCCATTCACCCACATATGTATCACCACTCGTCCAGAAAGCCTTACCGTAACCGGCCATGTGGCCTTCCTCGTCGACGGTGCCAACGTAATAGCCCTCGTCAAAATCAATGCGTGTCGGTTCTGACTGCAGTGGTACACCTTGGTGCTCACAATAACTCAAGTCCTCACGTTCCAAGTTCATCTCACGGACGCGCACAATCAAAAAAATAAATACCGAGTAGCAGAAGTGATAAAAAGATATATCTTTATATAACGAATTAGGAATAATAATAAAAAACACAAGTACCCGTTCCACTGCTTCAATTTTGTGGAATACGGATTCTAGATGCCCGCGTTGTGTGGGTGAACACGTTTACACGCTCCAGGCAAAGAAGAGATTAAAAAGATTATAATGGCTTGTACGTCACCCGCCCACTCTCCTCTTCTCTTCCTCCCCGCGTCCTAAACTAAAAAAAAAAAGGAAAAAAAAGGAGTTTCCTACTCCCCTTCCTTTATCAGGTGGATATTTGTGATGACGGCAGCAGCAGCAGCAGTCCCTGTCCCCACTCTGCCTCTCCCTCTCTCTCTTCCTTCTCTAGAGAAGGCAACACAATACAAGTGACAAAAAAAAAATAACAACAAAAAGGGATAAGCAAACAGTAATTTTGCAGCTGCGCATACGCGTCCAGAGAAATCAGTGAAACCAAAAAGTGGTAAAAAGACACTAACCAATTAATCAAACTCCACCGTCTTCTTTACGCCCTTACATGGGAAACTGGCCAACAAAAACAAACAAACAAACAAAAAGCAGCGCTTCACCTTCCTTTCCACGTCCCCCTTTCTCCCCCCTCTTAGTCAGGTGTTGCAATACATACATGTCCTTGCTTGTCACGGCACCGTTTCTCTCCAGTGAAAGCAAAAAAGGCAAGGATAATCATTCCTGCCAATAAATCCAAAGGAACAGACACATAAGCAAAGCAGAAAAACAAAAAAAAAAAACAAAGAGTGCTGCAAACCGAGATTGCATCATTCCCCCCTGACAAACCCACACGCAACGCGGCTCAACAAGAAGGCTTTTTAACATCTCTGCTCCCACCACCACCCCGCCACGGTAAAAAAACTGAAGATAAAAAAAAAAAAGCATTTTTTGTAGGTGAGTATAAACCACAATACATACGCCAGGAGAAGAAAAGAAAAGAAAATATATATATAAGTACAAATTCATACAGTGTGAAGCGCTTTCCGCAACAAGCAGCACCTTTTTGTTGTAATAGTTGTTTTTTCTTCTCTTGCTTTACCGTCGTCTTTCTTTTTTATGAGTACATCCTTCGGCTGTTCTCTTCCCTTTTTTATTTTTTCCTTTCATCTTCTTTCATTGACTCACTTTCAGAATCTTACATTCACACTTACTAAACATGGCACCTGTAGAAGGAAGGGCTTCGCTCCTCTCCACACCCTGTTTATAACTTCATCTTTTTCTTTCTTTTTTCTCTTTTTTTTTTTTTTTTTTTCGTTTCTTCTCGTAACCTCACAGTTTACATCATATAAAGCACGACGGAAATCAGACCATTGAAGAATGAGTAGATGGATACGATGAGAACAGGAAAACTGCTCATAAAAACCAAAAAAAAAAAAAAAAGGGAAAAAAAAAAACATCAAGTAGGTGGTTTATGCACTCAATACCAAAGCAATTGAATAATAAACCTGCCTCTTAGCATACATACAAAAAGAAAAAAAAAAAAGACTCTGCCTATATTAAGGTAACTTAGGGCAATGCAAAATACAGCAAAAAGTTCTACCAACAATAAATCACCCATATTGTCTTTTCGTTTAGCAAATGTCACGCCACCCATCCTATTGGATGTCTCAACTCTTTTTACACAAAACAGCGCCAATAATATGAAATTAAAATTTTTTCCAGTGGTCCTTAAATACAGCTTGATTTGTAGTGGTATAAACGGATGGGTCCACATGGCGCACAGTAACAGTTGAAGCTGCCACCGGACGAGACAAACTCTGTGGCTCTGGACGCAGAAAGTTCTTTCTATATTCACTCAAAAAGTCACGCCTCTCCAAAGGAAACTTCCTATCCAAAGGCTTCAAATAAGGGCGAGAATACGCATCTTTATGATGTGCCTTGTAGTCTGCATGCGATGTACTGCGGTACATTTCGGGGTCCGTGTGACAAGGACAGAAATAACCCTTGGAAGAAAAATGGCCATCATCTGTCCCTTTCAATGGCGTCTGAAAATTCGACTCAAAAACCTCTGAACTGGACTTCCCAAAGCAAGCCCTTGCACTACCACGACAAGAGGATGACGCCCCATCAGTACCATTTCGGTCACCATTAGACACAAAAGAAGAAAACGAAGATTCACCATATTGCGCTGCTTTCCCATCAGAAATCCTGTGGCATACAGCACGAGATAAACCGTCCCGCGTCGACGCAACATTTAAGAGCTTATATGACTCATGGCTCACCGACCGAAGTGTATCAGGATACGCATGTCGTACATTCACCGCACGCAAATCCTTCACAACAGGTGATTCCCGTTTGTATGCCGAGGAATCAACAGACTTATATGACTCATGGCTCACCGACCGAAGTGTATCAGGATACGCATGTCGTACATTCACCGCACGCACATCCTTCACAACAGGTGATTCCCGTTTGTATGCCGAGGGATCAACGGGCCTGTACGCGTCCTGAGTCGTCGAGCGGAAGTGGTCGGGATCAACGTGGCGCGGCCCCACATCCTCTTGCTCTTCCTGCGGCAAGGCGCGCTTGTACGCCGAGGGATCAACGGGCCTGTACGCGTCCTGAGTCGTCGAGCGGAAGTGGTCGGGATCAACGTGGCGCGGCCCCACATCCTCTTCCTCTTCCTGCGGCAAGGCGCGCTTGTACGCCGAGGGATCAACGGGCCTGTACGCGTCCTGAGTCGTCGAGCGGAAGTGGTCGGGATCAACGTGGCGCGGCCCCACATCCTCTTCCTCTTCCTGCGGCAAGGCGCGCTTGTACGCCGAGGGATCAACGGGCCTGTACGCGTCCTGAGTCGTCGAGCGGAAGTGGTCGGGATCAACGTGGCGCGGCCCCACATCCTCTTCCTCTTCCTGCGGCAAGGCGCGCTTGTACGCCGAGGGATCAACGGGCCTGTACGCGTCCTGAGTCGTCGAGCGGAAGTGGTCGGGATCAACGTGGCGCGGCCCCACATCCTCTTCCTCTTCCTGCGGCAAGGCGCGCTTGTACGCCGAGGGATCAACGGGCCTGTACGCGTCCTGAGTCGTCGAGCGGAAGTGGTCGGGATCAACGTGGCGCGGCCCCACATCCTCTTCCTCTTCCTGCGGCAAGGCGCGCTTGTACGCCGAGGGATCAACGGGCCTGTACGCGTCCTGAGTCGTCGAGCGGAAGTGGTCGGGATCAACGTGGCGCGGCCCCACATCCTCTTCCTCTTCCTGCGGCAAGGCGCGCTTGTACGCCGAGGGATCAACGGGCCTGTACGCGTCCTGAGTCGTCGAGCGGAAGTGGTCGGGATCAACGTGGCGCGGCCCCACATCCTCTTCCTCTTCCTGCGGCAAGGCGCGCTTGTACGCCGAGGGATCAACGGGCCTGTACGCGTCCTGAGTCGTCGAGCGGAAGTGGTCGGGATCAACGTGGCGCGGCCCCACATCCTCTTCCTCTTCCTGCGGCAAGGCGCGCTTGTACGCCGAGGGATCAACGGGCCTGTACGCGTCCTGAGTCGTCGAGCGGAAGTGGTCGGGATCAACGTGGCGCGGCCCCACATCCTCTTCCTCTTCCTGCGGCAAGGCGCGCTTGTACGCCGAGGGATCAACGGGCCTGTACGCGTCCTGAGTCGTCGAGCGGAAGTGGTCGGGATCAACGTGGCGCGGCCCCACATCCTCTTGCTCTTCCTGCGGCAAGGCGCGCTTGTACGCCGAGGGATCAACGGGCCTGTACGCGTCCTGAGTCGTCGAGCGGAAGTGGTCGGGATCAACGTGGCGCGGCCCCACATCCTCTTCCTCTTCCTGCGGCAAGGCGCGCTTGTACGCCGAGGGATCAACGGGCCTGTACGCGTCCTGAGTCGTCGAGCGGAAGTGGTCGGGATCAACGTGGCGCGGCCCCACATCCTCTTCCTCTTCCTGCGGCAAGGCGCGCTTGTACGCCGAGGGATCAACGGGCCTGTACGCGTCCTGAGTCGTCGAGCGGAAGTGGTCGGGATCAACGTGGCGCGGCCCCACATCCTCTTCCTCTTCCTGCGGCAAGGCGCGCTTGTACGCCGAGGGATCAACGGGCCTGTACGCGTCCTGAGTCGTCGAGCGGAAGTGGTCGGGATCAACGTGGCGCGGCCCCACATCCTCTTCCTCTTCCTGCGGCAAGGCGCGCTTGTACGCCGAGGGATCAACGGGCCTGTACGCGTCCTGAGTCGTCGAGCGGAAGTGGTCGGGATCAACGTGGCGCGGCCCCACATCCTCTTGCTCTTCCAGCGGCAAGGCACGCTTGTACGCCGAGGGATCAACGGGCCTGTACGCGTCCTGAGTCGTCGAGCGGAAGTGGTCGGGATCAACGTGGCGCGGCCCCACATCCTCTTCCTCTTCCTGCGGCAAGGCGCGCTTGTACGCCGAGGGATCAACGGGCCTGTACGCGTCCTGAGTCGTCGAGCGGAAGTGGTCGGGATCAACGTGGCGCGGTCCCACATCCTCTTCCTCTTCCAGCGGCAAGGCGCGCTTGTACGCCGAGGGATCAACGGGCCTGTACGCGTCCTGAGTCGTCGAGCGGAAGTGGTCGGGATCAACATGGCGCGGCCCCACATCCTCTTCCTCTTCCAGCGGCAAGGCACGCTTGTACGCCGAGGGATCAACGGGCCTGTACGCGTCCTGAGTCGTCGAGCGGAAGTGGTCGGGATCAACGTGGCGCGGCCCCCACATCCTCTTGCTCTTCCAGCGGCAAGGCACGCTTGTACGCCGAGGGATCAACGGGCCTGTACGCGTCCTGAGTCGTCGAGCGGAAGTGGTCGGGATCAACGTGGCGCGGCCCCACATCCTCTTGCTCTTCCTGCGGCAAGGCGCGCTTGTACGCCGAGGGATCAACGGGCCTGTACGCGTCCTGAGTCGTCGAGCGGAAGTGGTCGGGATCAACGTGGCGCGGCCCCACATCCTCTTGCTCTTCCAGCGGCAAGGCACGCT
>NW_001849404.1:40259-48251 GCF_000209065.1 Trypanosoma cruzi
GGCGAGAGCATCGGGCACCTCCACCCGCACAGCGATCAGACTCCCTCTATACTTCACGTGCGGCCCGTCATGAAAACCACACGCGCACCACGAGCCGCCCAGAGGGCTACATCCCGCGGCATCAAAAAAAAAAAAAAAACAGAAGAGGGTGAAGGAGCCTAAATCAAAAAAAAGAAAACGAAAAAAAGTGCTTCTAGACGCTTGTAAAAACAAGAAACGCCACAAAGGATCTAACTAGAGGCGTGCGACACCGCCTTGGTGCCCTCCGCCATTGCGTGCTTCGCCAGGTCCGCCGGCAGCACGAGGCGCACCGCCGTCTGCAGCTCGCGTGCACCCAGTGTGCGCTTCTTGTTGACGCGCACCACCGTGGCGGCCTCGGACGCAATGCGCTCAAAGAGGTCGTTCACGAACGAGTTCACAATCTTCATCGTCCGGCCGGACATCGACATATGGTTGTTGATCGACTTGAGCGAGCGGCTGATGTAGACATTCCACGTCCGCTTCGGCTTGCGGTGCGACCTCTTGCCGCCCTTTTTGCGGTTCGCCGACGAGCTCTTGGGGGTGGCCATGGCTTGGTTCGTACTTGGTTCTGGTTGCTTGTTCGCAGAGATCTTGCGCGAGCAGTCGAAAAGCGCAGGAGAAAATGAGAGGAAAAAGAGCACATCAGCGGAGAGCCGGCAAGAGCAGCTGCAGCCAAACACACAGACACACAAACAGGGCGAGAGCATCGGGCACCTCCACCCGCACAGCAATCAGACTCCCTCTATACTTCACGTGCGGCCCGTCATGAAAACCACACGCGCACCACGAGCCGCCCAGAGGGCTACGTCCCGCGGCATTAAAAAAAAAAAAAAACGGAAGAGGGTGAAGGAGCCTAAATCAAAAAAAAGAAAACGAAAAAAAGTGCTTCTAGACGCTTGTAAAAACAAGAAACGCCACAAAGGATCTAACTAGAGGCGTGCGACACCGCCTTGGTGCCCTCCGCCATTGCGTGCTTCGCCAGGTCCGCCGGCAGCACGAGGCGCACCGCCGTCTGCAGCTCGCGTGCACCCAGTGTGCGCTTCTTGTTGACGCGCACCACCGTGGCGGCCTCGGACGCAATGCGCTCAAAGAGGTCGTTCACGAACGAGTTCACAATCTTCATCGTCCGGCCGGACATCGACATATGGTTGTTGATCGACTTGAGCGAGCGGCTGATGTAGACATTCCACGTCCGCTTCGGATTGCGGTGCGACCTCTTGCCGCCCTTTTTGCGGTTCGCCGACGAGCTCTTGGGGGTGGCCATGGCTTGGTTCGTACTTGGTTCTGGTTGCTTGTTCGCAGAGATCTTGCGCGAGCAGTCGAAAAGCGCAGGAGAAAATGAGAGGAAAAAGAGCACATCAGCGGAGAGCCGGCAAGAGCAGCAGTAGTTATAAATTATAAATTTTTTTTGTTTTACTTTTGTTGCGGTTCTTTTTGTTTTGTTTTATTTCCTGTTGTTGTTTGTTTGTTCTCCAGTATCTTTTGGTCTGTCTGTCATTACGCGTATGATGGCTCCACTTCCTGCTACGGCGTGTAGTTTTTCGTGCCATCGAAAGTATGTGGCGCTGGAGCGACTGTCGTTGGCAAGGCAGCAGTAAAGGACTTTCATGAGGATGTCTCTTTGTTGAGTGTTTAGAGTAGATATGTCATTCTCAATATCGTTGTTATTTGTAGTGTGGCTATTCATGTAGTTGGCAATGGTTCGAATGCTGGAAAAAGTCATGTCGGGAAACGTTGTTGTGTCCAGCTTGTCTATTATTTGTGTTAATTGCGTCATACCGCCAATCACTTATTTTGAATTAATAAAAAAAAATATTGAAGACGTTCTTTTTTTTCTTGTTTTCTGTATTTTGTTTTTGGTGCTGTTGTTCAATGAGTCATGTATTTTTTCCTAATTCCCGCCTCTTTGGAAAGAAGTAAAAAAAAAAAAAGGGGGTTGTTGATTAAGACAAGAAGAGATGCGCTGGAAATTTCACATCCGAGGCATCATAGACATTGACGTCGGTACACGATCCACCATACATGCATGCACATATATATATTGTTGTATTTTTATTGCCGTCGTCTATTATGGCGGTGTGCATTTTCTTTATTGACATCAATGTTGAGTGAAGCGCGTGCGCCCAGCTGTATTTTTTGTTTCGTCCTCTTCGCCTGTGATGTTGAAGTGTCGTCGTTGATGGCGAGAGGCGCGTGGCCCTCAGTTGCAATAAATTGACTCGCATAATGTGACAAATCAAGAAGAAATAAAAAAGAGTATACAACGGTCGTGCCATGTTTCTTTCTTTTTTTCTTTTTCCTCCCCCTCTTTTTGTTTTCCTGCTGCTTGGCTTTTTCATGTCTTCCCTCCGATTTTTTTTTTTTTGTTGTTCTCTCTGCGCCGGCAACCAAAATAATTATTTCCCTGCCTTTTGGCGCTCCCATCAACGTTGCAGCGCCACCATTTTCTCTCCATCTTTCCATCACGTACCAAATGCAAATCGAGAGGGACACACACACAAACACACAAAGAGAGACAAAAATAAACAAATACTTAAATGAATAAAACAATTACCGATAAATAACACAGCAGCCATTTATTTATTTAAAATTTTGAACGTTTTCCCTTGACGGCCTTGAAGCTGTTTGGACTGCTGTGGCGTGTGTGTGTGTGTGTGAGGGAAAAGATATAATTTCAGTGTTTGTAAACGAATAACCCAAACAAAAGAGATGGTGCGTACATATTTTTGTAGTCTTTTTGTTGTGGTTAATTTTTTTTTTTTTTTAGAGTTGAATTGCGGGTATTCCTCCCGCCTCTTTCTCTTCTCTCCTGTGGGATTTTATTGCTTCTTCGAGCTTTTTGTTGCCGTCGTAGCTCCTGATGCTGGCGGCGCCGTGCGGGTGGTGAAGCCCAATACCTTCCGCCGCTGCTGCAGCATGTATGTGTACATGACATAACTGCCATATGGGTAGAGGCCAAGGAGGATAAGCCACACGGTATTGTACCACGAAAAGGTCCAGTTGTAGCGGTTGGGCAGTTCCATTGACCACGGCTTGTTCGCCTTGATGTATGGAAGAGCCTTGTAAAAGCAGCCAATTTCCCCGCTGATGCCAACGGGGTAAAGCAACATGAATGCAGTGTATCGAAGCCACGTGAGTATCTTGGGTTTAAAGTCAAGTAGGTTCGTTGCATAAAAGGCATAACGAATAATCTCCGACAACGACCAGGCCACAACCATCTGAGTAAAGAAGGGGCTATGACGAGACTCGGTTGGGCCAATCCTTAGTGAACCAAACAACACAATAAGGCGTGATGACACTTGCATAAAGGTGGTGGGAACGGGACTACGCACCAAACCCAGCATGGCATGAATTATCTCCATCACTGCACCGCCCTGAAATACAAGGAGCAGCCTGGCAATAAGCGGGTAAACATCCCAGATGTTTTTCCCAGACGCCACATGATTGACAACCTTAAAAAGAATAAGAGCCCAGCCAGTGAGCATGGAGCCATTGTAGGCCAGCAGATACGCCTTCTTCAGCATCGATTTCAAAAGTAAACGGCAATGATAAAAGTTGTTCCTCCAAATAACCGTAATAAAAAGTGGTGAAAACAAAAGGAAAGAAAAAAAACGTAGAAATGAGCAAGAAGAATACAACAGAATGCGAGTGTGACGGTTTCGGTAAAAAAAAAAAAAGCAAACCCCTGGACGCAGGAAAGAGAAACGCCCGACCCACAAGAGGAAATGAGCAAATCCACAAGAAAAAAAAGTCTCAAGCGGAAACAAGTCGCAATTGACTCGTCAGCGTTTCCGCCTTTTGGGGCCATTTCCCATTCCCATATCATCCACGAGCCTTTGCCAATCATTCGCATTCTGTGCTGCCACATCAGCCTCCAACTGACGCTTCGCCTGCATCCGCATTCGTTTCCGTTCCAAGTTCTCTGCCCGCCGCTTCGCCCGTTCCTCGGGAGTAAGCAATGGTCGCTTACGCAGCTCTTCATAAAAGCGGCCAACACGCACATGAGACAGCGGCACCTCCTTTATGAAAGGAGCAGTGACGTTTCCCGACGCAGCGGAAGTGGCGGCAGCCGTCTCCGTCTCCGTCTCGTCTGCAACAGCGTCAAAAGCGACAATGACGGTGTTATCAAGGGTGAGACGCTCCACCTTTGCTGACCGAAACTTCCCCGATTGGGGATCAATCGCGTGACATATGACGCCAGAGCGGAGTGCGCCCTCTCCCTCGGCAGTCTGAGGCTGCCACAAACGCAGTTGTTCACTAAAAACCTCCTCCTCCACGTTGTAACCTAAAATCCACACCTTGTAGCGAATACGGTCTAGCGATGTCTCGGGTGACACGATGTCCGTGATGACACAGCTGTACCACGCCATATTGTCAAAATGCACTTCATACGGCGCGCTCTCTGCGTAGCAGATGACGGGTTTGTCATCAGGTCCAAATGTCTTTGTTAGTCCCGGTGTCTGCTCAATCTCTTCCATGGCATTGAGAGATGCAACGGCAGCGCGTAGCTCCTCCTTGATCTCTTCAATCAACGCATCCACCTCATAATCAGCCTGATTGCTCTGCTTCAGCTCAAGGGCCTCCTCCAGGTTTGCCTGCAGGCCCTTGTACTCCTCCAACAATCGCTCACGCCTTTCCATTGTTGCCACCTGTCCCCCCACCCCGTCCTCCTCCTCTTCTTGCTCCAAAAATCTACAACTTAAAAAAAAAGTAAAGACAAACACAAAAAAAGAATGGGGAAAAAAAGCATAACGGAGAGACACACACCTTTTTTTTCTCGTTGGCTTAACTGCGTCGTTTTTGTTGTGTTGTTTCCAGTAAGCATTAAAAAAAGAGGCTGTGTTACGACAGACATACACACGTGGTACCCAACCGTTATTTACATCTGACCCCACTTTTTTTCCTTTTTTTTTTTTTTAATTACTTCCACGCTGCTATGCATCCTCCTCTGGGAATCCGTCGTCGTCGTCGTCATCGTCGTCATTGTCATTTGCACCGTCACCATCTCTTCCTTCATCCATGTCCTCCTCCTCCTCGCGTTCCTCCTCATCCTCTAGCGCCGCCAGTCGCTCACGTTCTTGCTTCTTGTACTCTAGCGCCTCCACCCATTCGCGTTTCTGCTCCTCCTCCTTTTGAAGGCGCTGCCACTGCCCCTGAATTGCCTTTTCTAATCGTCTCGCCGTCTCAAAAGAATTGTTGCATGCGCAGATAAAAGCTGCGGTAACCCTTGGCAGATCCGGGACCTCCAGCTGCACATCCACTCCATTTTTAACGAGAAACTCCACTGCACGGTGCGAGCGACCGAGGACGGCCCAATGAAGCGGCATTGCGGGGTATCGACTTTTGCGGGTTAATTTGAACTTCGGCTTTAAACGGCGGCCACCTTCACTGTCGTACGTTTCCTCCACGCGAAACATAAACCCATATTCCTCTCCTGTTTCGACAACGCGGAGAAGGCCCGGCTTGCCAAGCAGAGATGCAACCGTCGCCCGTCGTTTCTGTGCGCGTTCCAGGCGGCGTATGGAGAGCTGCTCCTCCTCATCCACATCTTCCTCGTCGGCATTATCCACAATCTCTTCTTCTTCCTCCTCCTCTTCACCCGAAAGGGCGGCCCGTATCAGCTGCTGAATGCGTTGCACATCATCGTAGAAGGCCGCGGTGCAAAGATCCCGAGGACGCATGTTCTTCTTCCCTCCTCTCGTTTTTCTATCGCCCCCCTTCTTGTACTTCTTTCTTGTGGATGGAGTTGTGTCCCCGGGCCCGTCGTGCCCCGTCAAACTCTTTCGTAGACAAAAAAAGAGGCAGAAAGTCGCGCATTCGACATCACGTGTGTGCACCCCCCGCAAAACAAAGTAAAGAGAGTACGAAATCAGGATAATTGAAGAAGAAGAGAGAAAAAAAAATGGCTCACTTTCAAAAGACGCAGGTGCATTTATCGCCCCTTCCCGCTAAGCCGGCGGAGCGCGACGGTTCTTCGTGGCCCGTCGCATACCCTCCAGCGAGGCGAGGCTCTCCGCCAACTCCATGCGCTCCGCCACCAAATTGGAGTACTGAGGATTGTCCTTCAGAGACGACAAGTCAGAGAAGTCAGATGCGGTGGAGTACCGCGAAAGCAGTAATATTTTAAACATCAAACCCGCGAAAAGTAAGGCACAACAAAAATACGCGTTCCGCCGTGTGCCATGGAAGCCCACCGCCTCCTCGTACACTGTAAATGGCTTGTAATATGCACGAGGCATACAGAAAAAATGTGTGCCTTCCTTTTGATGTCAGTATATGTGATAAAAAGAAAAAAAAAACGCAGTCAAGAGCGTTGAACATAACACCCAATGCATGTACAAACACACACACATATATAAATATACATATAATTATTGTATGGTCAAAAACCCAACCGCCAATGGTTCCTCCCATCTTTTCCTGTTTTTTTTAACAAACCCTGAGAAGCAAAAAAAAAAAAAAAAAAAAAAAAAAAAGAAAGTGAAAGCAATCAATGTCTTATTTTTGTTTGACTTTCTTTTTTTAATATCCAGAACACCGTTGTTGTTTAATTGAGAAAATGTTTGTATAAATCAAAAATATCCCCTCCCCTCAAAAAAAAAAAAAAAAAAAAAATCGCAAGCATTATCCATTGCTCACTATTTTCTTGATGTACCTTCAATCACGGTCGTCTCACGGTGGCGCTGAAAACGATTGTGTTGACTAACATCAAAAAAGTATGGTTCCTCCTTGAAACGCGGCTCCGCGGTCATCACCCAGAGAGAGACAGTATACACCGCACCATCGGATCGCTGAAGCGTCAGGTCCGTCAGACAACCGACACGGCAGTGCCTCGACACGGCCCTTCGAGCCTCAGTGATACTCGTAACACGGTCCCCCTCAATACTAAGAAGTATGTCGTCAATACGAATTCCGACTTGATACGCGGGTCCATTCACATACAAGCCATCAACCTTTAAGAACGACTCAACAAGAAACTCGGCTAAAGAAAATCCAATAAATGGCTTGGGCGGTTGTGTATCGGGTGGCGGTTTAACCATCTTCAGCATCCGCCACTTGTACTCATCGCTGTAACTTCTCGAAGCCGATAATATCCGTTCCTCCTCAGTCGTCCCAAAACGAGACTTCGCTAGAAACCTCCATTCCTCACGCGCGTCAACCATAACATCCCGCTGAGATCCTTCCGCTTCCACAGGCCCTTGCAGCGCCTCTTCCTCCTCATCAACAGGCATGGCTTCCCAAAAAGAAAGGCTGCACACGGTAGAACGGGGTTCATACACCGTTTTGCATTCAACGGCATCACTCCCAAGACCTCGATCCTCAGCCTCAATGCAAACGCGCCAATTCTGTTCCATCCCAACAACGGAGCCCAACGCATCGACCTGTTCAATGCCCTCAAGGCTAAAAACTTCATCATCACTTGTCGAGATTTCTTCAACATCAACAACAGACTCCCAACCACAAGTTCGCCACGCAACTTCTTCCGCCATTTGTATCCCTGCGCCACTCATTTCTTCTTCTGCCACAACCACGCTTCTGGACCCTTCCACCTCATACATCCTTCTGACTGCCTCCTCCTCGGCCACCTCATGCATCCTTCTGACTGCCTCCTCCTCGGCCACCTCATGCATCCTTCTGACTGCCTCTTCCTCGGCCACCTCATGCATCCTTCTGACTGCCTCCTCCTCGGCCACCTCATGCATCCTTCTGACTGCCTCCTCCTCGGCCACCTCATGCATCCTTCTGACTGCCTCCTCCTCGGCCACCTCATGCATCCTTCTGACTGCCTCCTCCTCGGCCACCTCATGCATCCTTCTGACTGCCTCTTCCTCGGCCACCTCATGCATCCTTCTGGCTGCCTCTTCCTCGGCCACCTCATGCATCCTTCTGGCTGCCTCTTCCTCGGCCACCTCATGCATCCTTCTGACTGCCTCTTCCTCGGCCACCTCATGCATCCTTCTGGCTGCCTCT
>NW_001849404.1:48351-68452 GCF_000209065.1 Trypanosoma cruzi
ACGCATTTATAGCCGCTGGTGTCGATTCACGCTTGTTTTCTCTCCGGCGTGGCAGATGTAAGGGCTGTCGGTGCTCCGGAAATGTGTGTACTGAAGGGCGTGATTATCAATTTTTTTGATGTCTCTTGTGATGACAACCATTGTTTGTATGGCATTATCTTGTTGGAGGGCACCCGATTTTTCTTCTTCGCAGATATTCTTGTTTTCCCTCAAAAAGAAAACTTCAAATGGTTTATGTTCGCACTCATTTGTAATATCCGTCTTAACGCTGTTGCTCCTTGCAGAGTCATTCATGTCTCCGAATTCGCGGGTTGTAGTCTCGCCATCGCCCTGCACCATCGTCACCTCACAAACTGCAGTTTCCACGCTGTTTGCTGGATTCATATCCGCACAGTTGTCATATCTCGGTTTTCTGTTCTTTTCAAACGCTGCAGCGGGCGAAATGACCTCCTGTCGGTGTTGCTCCCTAAACGCATGCATTCCCCGTCGCCGCAATATTTTAATTCGAGCATAGCAGACAAGCAGCGCAAAGGAGCACACAAAAAGTGGCACGACAAAAAAAAGAAATATGGCTAATGAATCCATAATATTACCAACAGTACATGAGGAGACGATACCAAGGGGTTCAGAGGAGCAAAGAGCGGTACAATTTGCGGAGCTCCAGCATATTTGAGAGGAAAAAAGCTGCACTCCCTTCTTACCAGACGTCAAATTAAAATGCACTGTTGCCACATTATCAAAAGCAATAAACCCTTCTCGCGCCTTCAAGGACTTGTTTCGACCGTTAATGCTGGCACTAAATATTCCATTTCTGTCGTCAGTATCACACATTCCCTTAAGATATGTGATGTCGTACTCGATGCCAATCCACTCACCGCGAGAAATAGACTTGGCCAAAAAATGATTGGAATCAATGTGACATCGGCGAGGAAAGACACCCGTTTCTGATACGGCGCCGTGCAAAAACAGCAGCGCAAAAAAAATAAGCCTTCTAACGTTGAGCATCGACACCTGTCACCCGGCCCCCCTACCACCACCACCTCCTCCTCCTCCTTGCTGTTACGTATGAGAGGCACAATCCAATTCCCTCTCCTCCCCCCAGAAAAAAGAAACCTCAAATTGTATCTTTACTTACTCCCCTCAAATAAAACCCTGTTTCCCAGAGGGTTCCCTCTTGTTTTGTTGTTGTTTCAAGTTAGCCGCGGCAAAAGAAAAGGAAAACAAATGGAAAGCGAAATAATGAGTTGATCTCAATATATATATATATATAAATGTTTGTGTGTGCGTGCACTGTTGTGCTAAAATGTGAGATGATTCTCATGGCCATTCCCCCTTCCCCCAGAAAAAAAAATTCAATAAAAGCGCCAAAAGAGGCCGTTGAGAAGAGAGTGAAAGCAAATGTGCGTCACGGCTCCCAGCCCCTTTCCAACCCATTCGCACCGAGTCACTCCACTTGGCTGGGAAGACCGAAGAACCACCACAATAACAACAACAAAAATAAGTCAAAAAAAAAAACTTAAGCTTTCTTTTTGGCAATCATCACATTATGATGCTTTTTTTCCCCTTCTCTTTTTCGTCAACAATTCACTTCTCAGGATTTTTCAGCTGTAACGCAACACTCGGTGGAAAAAGAGTAATCACGGCTCTCTCACAAGAAACATAGAAAAAATTGCATGTAGTAATTGCGGCAGGATGCACCCATCACCACTTCAAGCTCCTTACACCCCCATTGTTCAATGTCGCCTCAAATTCTTGTTGACGATCATGAAAAACGCAGCACCAGAGGGGCGTTCCGACCCTTTTCTCCACCTCCCTAAAGGCAGCGAGGGAGAAGCAAAGCGGCTCACCCTCCTTGCGATCAGGAGCGCCCGTCACATCCACTCTCGATTCAGTCCCGCTGGCCCGCTGCCCCACGCATGAAAACAAATAACTGCCAAATATGGCCTTTACAGCGGCAATTGTTTCCAGGTTAGAAGTTAGATTACCACTTCTCACCTGGCCGCCGCCGTTGAGACAGCCGTCTGGGCACGCCATCAATTCAATAAAAGTATAGGATGAAACCGATGCCAGCTTCCGTTTCAGGCCCCGTACAATGTTTTGTATGTGTTGGAATCCGTAGGCAACACAATATACTTCGCCGGGATTGCTGGGGCTTGTCGCCACGTGATGGTTGGCATTCCGCTTCATCTCATAGAGAATGTCGTCTCGTGAAAATGACAAATTATGTACATTTTCAGCCACGTACTGCATCGCAAAACGGTGGTAGCCGCCGCTTCCTTCCATATTCGCCGCAAGGACGCTACTCGATTCCTTCAGCAATGGGGGAGGAAGGAATTCAAAACTGGAGTTTAACGGAGCTTCCCAGGGGATAGAGGCGTCTGTTTCCATCATCCATTCCATAAGTTCTTGCGTGCTCAGTACAAAATCCGTATAACGTTCATTACCGTCAATAGATGTATCCCTCGCCGCCTCCAGTTTCCGGTCAAAACATGGTTGGACTGAGATGTGGCATAATTGTGGGAAGACCCGTTTGGCATAGCAGCCTGCGATGCCCTGAGGAGACATCACCGGGCACAACAACGGAAGAATCGCAGAGCCCTGCTTCTCGCAGTAGCACACCCAACCTGGACAGGCCGATACAATCATCGGTAATTTGTCCCTCGCATGCTGTAGCCTATGACAATACTCCTGGGCTGTCTTCTCAACGGAAATATGTTGAGCCCATCGGAGATCTGAAACGTACTGAGATTTTAGGACGGTGCGGAAAAAACCACTTATGATGTGGAAGGCCCTTCGAGAATCGACCTTCAAGTGGGCGGCGATAGAGGCGGCTGACTGATCACTGATGGTAACAAGAAAAGGACGGTCCAGTTCGGAAGCGCGGACTTTAATAATTTCAGCACGACTTTGAGAAGTAACAAGAATCGTCTCTGCCGTCGTGACACATCCGCTGCAAGCCAAACAGTCCTGGAGTGTTATCTTCACCACCTCGTTGCCGGAGGCATGGCGTTGAACCGAGCCGTCTGCGCCACGCTGTAGCCTCGTTGGGAGAGTGCACGCCTCTGAGGGGGCGATGTAGTCCATCCCCGCCAACATGAGAGAGGCGGAAAAGTTAGAGGTCGACATGAGGACGCTCCTGTCAACAACTCCGGTGCGGAAAGAAAAAAAAAAAAGACAACAGAAGGAGACTGAAGGGTCAAACACAAAATTCATCGCAATAAAGAGGCCTCCGGAAACAGGACGACGCACGTTGACGCCACACGGCACCAAATGCCCTGGAGAAGCAATAAAGTGGAAAAAAACAACTAAAAAACGTCTTGCCAGACGGAGAATCCTCCTCCCCCTCGCACACACGCACACCCACACAACAGCTATCATGGAAATAGTTCCACAAATAAATAAATAAATAAATAAAAATGAAGGTGGGAACCTAAGAAAAAAAAACCCACCAACGACAACAAGAAAATACTCAATCACAAAAATAAAAGTAAAATAAAATCGGCGAGCTGCAAATATATACATATATATTTTTTAAAAAAAGTAAATATCAGTACAAGATAGAGGAACAACGGCAACAACAACAAAAGAAAAAAAACTGTCATCGGCATCATCTCTCGTTTTCTTCGACGCTTTCCCACAGAAACATACAATTAAATACATGTGCAGAGAGTCAGTGAGTGGGTCGTGAGAGCCCCTCATCCCTGCAAGCTCACCAATCGTTCGTCGTTTTTCTCGCACATTCAAAGAATATATAATTTTCCCTTTTTTTTTTCCTTTTTTTTTTTATTTTGTTGCCTTTTCTTTTCTTTTCTCGGTGGGAAGGGAATTTAGTTCCTCTTCCCTCGGAGTCCTCTATAGCACAAACGGCCCAACAAAGAAAGTAAAGAGGTTAATACGTAACAGGAAGCAGCAGAAGAAAGAAACAAACACACACACACACAAAAAAAAAAAAATTAAACGTAATGGATGAGATACATAAAAAAAAAACAACAACAACAACAACAGAAACGGCGAGTGCTCGACGTTCCAACAGACGCTTTTCCATCTAAACTGAACTAGGAGTAACATGTATGCAAATATGAAAAACCACCCATTGCTTTCAGATACTCCCCGTGAGACTTCACTTCTCAAACCCGCACCGCATCTCTAATAACGTACTTTGAGGCTCAGAAAGAACACCTTCGTTGACATGCATCACATCCACGCACTCCGCGTGCAAATCATCTTTCCTGTCGTACTCGATCCCATAAGTGGGACGCATAAGATGAAGATGAGCCTCAAACTCTTCCAATCGCTGAATAAATGCCAGGTTAAGTGAGATGCAAGGCCGTTTCATACGCACATTTTCAAACGCCGTTCGAAAAGACTGCCCTTCAGAGGCCATTATGTACGCAATCACTATTGCCGCACTGCGGGAAATTCCGCGGCGGCAATGCACTAAAATCCTGCCCTGATGAACGGCGCTACGAATAAACTCAAAGGCCTCATCAAAATATCGCTCCAAATCCTCATTCTGGCTATCGCTCAGCGGGATGCACTTACTCTTCACAAACTGTATGGATTTCATCCGGCAAAGTTCCTCCTCCGGAATTAACTCACGCGCCACATTTAATACATGAGTGATGCGATGCCGGCGTAGCAACTGTTCATCCGCGGCATCGCGCCACGTGCCAATAAAAACCCTATTGTTGATGTCGGTGATAGGGTGGCACGCGGCGGCATTACACACCTCTTCGTTTTCAACGTCCATTATCACGTCTGTGTACTGCCGGACAATATCCAGGTTAAATGCAGGAAGCATATTCGTCGCCATCTTCTTCCTGCAGCGCGACATCATTCTCACAAAACAACAGCCGTATGGTTACGCACACACACACACACACAAACACAAAAACTCCCAATACACACAAATAATAACAATAATAATAATAATAAAGCAAAACAATAAAAATAAATGGTCCTTCTCCCTATATTTTCTCTCCCAGACCTCTCAAAGTACAAACAGAACACACAACGCAAAGAGTAGGTAAAAGTAAATATCCTTTTCCTTCTCGCCAAACAGCAACAAAAAAGCAGTCACGCAATCAACGACTTATGGACTGCCTATATATATATGTATATACAAAATGTAAAAAAGGAGACGCTGGAAGCCTGCACTGCGTCAGCCACTTCTTGGGTGTATTTTCGTGGCAGGCACCTCTATTGATCAAATACAATATTCACTAAGAGAGCGTAGAGGATAAAATTTCCACGCACCTCGGGACAACTTTGCGATATTCTCTGTCTTTCCTTACCTGTTAATGTTGTCCTATTGTTATTTAATGGTGCTGGCTCCTTCCTTTGCGTCTTTTGTTTGGGTTTACACCGTGCACTTCCTGCTCATGAAAAAAAAAAAAAAAAAAAAGGAAACAACAAGAATAATAATAAGGTAAAATAAAACATAAAGACAAGAAATATTTAAGAATGAAGAAAGTCTGAGTGGGTGTAAAAAATAAATAAATAAATAAAGAGAGAGCAGGCAACAAACTCTTTTTTTGTTTTTTTGTTTTTCATTTTTTTTGCTTTTCGTGCCAAATAAAAATAAAAAAAAATGAAAGAGTGGCACATATGTCCAGAAGATGGAAAAAGAGGAACACGCGTCCCCTCTCCTCTGAGCCCTCAATACAATGGAAGCGCCTCCCGACCTTTATTATTATTTTGGGCTTACACGCATAAAAAAGTAATTAAAAAACGGTGTAGAGGGGAAATGAGGCAGTTTACTGCGCACCCCACAATAACACCTTGCCGCCATCAATCATTAGCATCCACGTCGCCTCTTTCCACATCATCCCAGCGGTATGGAAAGTCGCATGCTGTCCACGAGACAACGTGTCCAATCGTCCGTCGGGGTGTTCCCCAAATTCAGATCGGGCGCCGTGTCGTCGCTCGCCGCCGCCCTTTCGGCCAGGAGTGCCTCCAACTCGGCAAGTCGCCCCAGTCGCTTTTCATCAACAGCAGACTTCAAAGCAGGGTACGCCGCCGCCCGGACAGTGCCGCAGTGTTCACACTGAGGGACCTGCGCACTTCGGCTGTGACCCCCGCAGCGACCACAACGCCACGGGGAATACGGCAGCGCTGGGGAGTCTGCCGAGCGTCGCGTTCCACAACCGCGGCGCTGGCAGACACCATTCCAGCTGTTGTTTACCGACAAACACACAACACAACGCCATGCACCGACCTCCATTGCAGGAACGGCAGGGTGCAGAAAGAGACAATGGGGACAGTTGAACCCTCGCACCAACCGGCCCTCGCAGTTCACGCAAACCCATGCCTCATGCTTCTCAAACAGAACCGGATCAATCCGTAACGCCCCACAACTTCCGCACGCCTCAATAGACTCGCGCCATGGAGGATGCAGAGTGCCCTCATTATCGCGATGATGATGCTGGCGTCCACACGCGTGACATAACCAAGGGCAATCCGGTAGGCCAGTAAGAAACTGACGAATAACCCCCAAAGTCCGCTTACAATTCTGACACCCTTCAACATCACTGGGTGTTAGCCAGTGACAAAATGGGCAGCGCAGCAGTCGGCGTTTCCAGGCAGCAACGTCACGCGGGTGAAATCCGTTGCACGATGGGCAGATATCCCCCACCGCCGTTGCTGTTGTCGCCGGCACCAGACGACGCGGCTGCAATTTCCATTCCGTGCCACAACTAACGCACTTGCAAAATGCGTGCTTCCGCCTCACACTGCATGCCCAGCACCACCGTCGAAAAGGGCTGTTCACCTCACCGCATCCACATCTCCACTCAAAGTAACTAGTTGACCAACCTTTGTTAGCAAGACCGCAATCACTACAGATTCCTCCTCCAGTGGCAGCATCACCACCCAGTGGAGAGTAGGAGAAACAGCCCTCACAGTACCACAGAAAGGGCGTCACTGGCAAATTATTCCAACCGGAAGCCGTGTCAGCACCTTCTGCTGAGATCCGGCACGAATGAGGACGGTGACAATCAATGCACTTATCCATGTAATCGCCCGAATTCGAGCACCATGAGCAATGCGGACAGGTCCACTCATGTTCCACCAAATTCCGCGATACGCAACCTATACAAGAAACATGCCCTACCTGAACAGAGTTCACAGTCTGACACCCACATCGCCAAGTTGAAAACGAGTTTCCACCGACTCGGCTCGAAGGCAACAATGACGACAAAAACTGCGACGATGGAACGTCACAAATGTTCAAACGTAGCGGACGACCAATGAAAGCTCCCCAGTTTTCCAAATCAGTGGTATAACGTTCCACTGACTCCGGTATCGTCACAACTACCTCAAGTGCAGCTTTTACACGTGCACCCAAGTTCAACAAACCATAACGTGTGGCAAAATAAGGATGACCATAGCTCTTTATTACGTCATACATTTCACTGCCAATAATTTTGCGTGGACTAAGAAGTATTTCCAGTTCATCATGCCAAAATTTTTGTTTAATGCCTTCACTCCCAGTATGAGTTTCAAGAGAGAGAAGCATCTCGGTAACAACAGCTACCGTACACACATCCAGAAGTCCACGCATTGGACCAAAATGCAGTCGTTTGCATTTGGCCAACATACTCTCTACTCCTGTATCGCGAAGAAGCCTCAGTAACCCCCATGCAGTCCCAGAAGCGACATTATCGTCATCGTTTACATCACCCTCATTCCCACATTGAGCGTGAAATAAACGCATCACATGAAGAATGGCCTCCCGGTATCGATCGCCCTCTGAATTGTCATTCTTCGCAAAGACGCAAACATTCATAAGTAGCGTAACAGGACGTGTCAGTGCCGTGCTGACGGAGGCTCCCTTCCAGCGCTGTTGGCGGAACAATTTCTGGAATGAAAAGGTAGCGTACTCTAGTGTACACGCCCATCGCTTGTCACGCTCCACCCCCGACTCGCGACGACCAGGGATGGTCAAGTAATATTCAAAAAGCTCTGCGTCATGCAACAAAGCAGTGCCATCTACCGGCATAACAAGTTCCTCACCGTCTACCACAGCACGAAGCAGCTCTGCGTATTGCATAAGACGATACTGTTCCACATATGACCTTCGAAGCTTACGAAGAAGCACAGGCGGCATGCGAGTCACAATGAGACCATCATCTAGTGGAGGTAATAGTTGTTGCACACGCGCAACATCGATATAATAATCACGCATCATCGTAAGAATCTCTCGATGGGCACTATCAAAGGTCCCAGTTTCTGTAAAGGCAGGATTAGAGGACAACGCAAAAAACACCTGATGCCAGTAATGCAGATTATCGCTCGGGTCATTCGGTTTTTCGTGCTCAATCACTCCCCGCCATGCAACGGGTGGCAAGGTCCGCAAGGCAGAAATGTCCCCTGGTGGTGGTGGTGGTGATGATGATGATGATGATGATGATACAGATACCGTGCCATCTCCCCATAGCCACGGCAACCAGTCAAGATGCACAGAAGGAACTAAAAAACGCGCTATTTCTTGACGCGTATGCCTATCTTCCAGCACACCGCGGCGGTGTAACAACAGCAGTAGGGTAACAAGAAGAGGACGATTGGCATTGTTGAGAAGTGCCTCCGGCGACTGTTGCACTAACGCTGTACTCGTGGTAATTGTAACAGGATAAAGCTCGGCGTCATCGCAGTCTGCCTGCATAACAAGAGCCATGTCGTTCGGCGGAGTATTCTTATGCGCACCACGTGCTGGCAGAAACCGTCGCACGACGAATTGGCATTTTGCGGCTCCCAGAGGTTTCCTCAGCATGTAAGGAGCACTTTATAAGGAACAGAACAAAACAAATTATAAAAAATGTAATAATAATAATAATGATAAATAAATAAATAAAGAAAAAAAAAAAAGAAACGAGTAAAAACACTCTCAGTTTATCAACGCTCTCTTATTCCTTCTCTCACATGTCTCCTCCTCGCTCTCATACACTCAAAACCAAACAATTAAAATAAAGGCACAAATCACGCACCCTATAGTACGGCATTTCAGCCAAACCTCATTTGGACAATAAAGAAGGGGTCTAAAACACCTTCTCTGCCAAAATATCAACTCGGAAAAGTATCCCACTGCTGACTGCACTGCCGCGGACACGGAGCAGGAAACACACACTGCAATTCAAAAATAGATATAACGATATTGTGCAAGCATATGTATATATTAACCCACAAGCAGGTAGAGTAATAATATAAATGGGAAAAGACATTTCAATAAGAATTTGATGTGCTGTTGACAAGCCCTGCCATATTCATGTCTCCCTGTTTATCAGATAAGTAACTAAAGTGGTGGTGATGGCGGTTTGATTCGCGATGCTGCAGTTCATTATCGATAATTTTGCCTGACGATTGCTGATTGAAGCGACTGAAGTTCATGGTGAGGGGTGGCGTTAAGGGTGTCACGGTGTCTTCTGCCAATTTATTTTCCGTTGGCGTTCCTCTTGCAGTAGTGCTTAGGCGTCGCTTCTGATCTTCACATGTGGTCAGCAAAGCAAAACGCGACTCCCGTACACGCGACTCCCCCGTAGAAGATCTATCTCTAAAAGGCTGTTGCGGTAATTCCGTTTGAAGTAATTTCAAAAACAAATCATTATCATTATCCCCATCATCCACGTTCTCTACAAAATGAAGCTGCTGCTGGATACTCGGATTACGGCCAAAAACGCCGTCAAGAATATGACGCATCTCGGGGCCGTAAATTTGAACAACCTCCTCCTCGCGCCGCGACAACTGAAGCCTCTTCTTCTCCATTATTTGCTCTTCTAGAGCCCTCTTCAACTCGCGTTGATTCTGCTGTTTAGCCTTTCGCATCCGCAATTTCTGCCGTTCAACAAGCAGATCTTGGGCATTGCGTGCGTGACGAAGAGCTTCATCGATGCCGTCCACACCACGGGGAAGCACGCCATGCTTATAAAGTTCATGTTGCCGTTTCACTTGATTTGCACGCCCCCCTTTAGAAACATCGCTGTTCACATTATAATGTTCCGCCCATGGCGGTGTTAAAACATACCTTCTCGTTTCTACAGCGGGCACAGGCTTGGGATTCGACACTGGGGCTTTGCGTAGAACCTCTCGACGGCTGCTGGGTGGAACAGGCGGCATACTTCCGGCCTTATCTCTACGTAATGGGGGACCCACAACCGGCCGCCACACCTTAAATCGCTCTTCGTCAGAAATATCCTCTGATTCAGAGTCGTCATGGCCCAGTTTCTCTTCCTGCCTTTTTTCCCGCTGTGAACGGCAAGTGGCCGCATTGCCTTCCACGTCCTTTTCCTCGCCATCCGAGTCACCCTCATACTTCCCCCGCCCAAACCAGAAAAGTCCGTATTTGTCGGCAGCGTCACGCACGTAGGATCTCGGTTTGGGCGCCCGACCACGAAGCAAAAATTGCTCCCGCATGCGGTTTTTTCTCTCTTGAGCAAGATGACCAACATACTGAGCCTCATCTAACACCCGATGTCGCTGCTTTTCCAACGACTGTCTCTCCTCTTCTGTCAACTGATTTTCGTCCTTGAGGGAGGAAAGTTGCAGGTACCGCAGAAGGTCAAACTCCTCCACATCCACCAACTCCATGCTTTGGGGGCAATCACTCGAGCACTTTTTCTCTCTTCTCTTTCGTCGTTCCACAATACAGGAAGAAAGGTTTCCTGCAGGACGCAGAGGCTCTCTTCCTCAACTTTCTATTCTTGCGGGAACGGGACCTCTGCGTGTTGCGCGCCTTCCGCAAATTCAATTCATAAGGATAGAAAAAAAAAAAGTTGGGAAGAAAAAAAATAGCAAGACGCCGCACAAAAATAAATGAATAAGGAAAAATGCCGCCACTTCCCAGCAAAAGAGCAGTTAACGCAACGTCGCCCCCTCGTTTTTTTGCTTTTTGCTTTTGTGTGCGTCTCTGTGTGTCCCTGTTTGGAGATGTTATTATTATTATTATTTCGCCGCTTTCTCCACAGAACTCTTGGATCAGTCTGAGTCGTCCCACTCGCTGCGCTCCGTCGGCTTCACCTCAACACGCTTGTCGTACTCGTAGCCAGAATCGCCGGGCCGCACAACTTTTTCCAGAAACTTCTCCTCCATCTTAGCCTTAAACTCCTGCAGAGTAACATCATCGGCGTCGTTGAGGTCCACATTATCCAGAGCGGCCTCTGGGTCACGGTAAAGAAGCCCTACATCGGCCTTGTTCAGAGCATTCAAGGGCTTCTGCGTCCTGTCCCTTCTTCTATCCAATTCTATTGCCGAAGCAAGCGCAGATGCCTGCTCTTTTTGTTGCTGTTTTTGCGGGTATTCACGACCATAATGACAATCCTTCATCGTGCTGTTCGAAGAGTGCCCTATGTCGCCGTCCTCTACGGCGTGCTTCATAAGGCTCTGAAGATGCACGAGACATGTGCGAAACCGTTCTTCGCTAAGCAGAGCACCATGTGTGCGTGCAAGGCGTCTGGCGATGGGTGCTGTCGGCCCAGTTTCGTGGAGAATACCGTCCAAATGAATGCGGCAACGCCACTTTTTTTCAGAACGCGTGTACAGAATGTCTATTTGTGCCGGCCGAGCACGGAGCCCAATAATATTTAGCGAAACGGATCCATTTCCATCCGTGTCAAACGTCCACCACTGCGACGGCGTCAGGGCATCCAGCACCGGGCGCTCTATAAGATCATCAACAAGTTCTTCCACAGTAACTGTGGCAACATCCAGCGACGCAAGCTCCTGTACGCGGTATTCGGTAAACCTCGCAAGTGCCTGACTTGGCACAGAAACGGTAAGCATCGCCGCACACGTTTGAAGTGCGTCCGCGTATTCCTTCGCCACACAACCCGCGGGGTACAAACTGCGCGTCACCACCTCAGCCTCCTCCAAGACCACCCGTTGAGACTCCTTCAGGCGCCGCCGCAAATCCCTATAGCGCGTGTTCATTTCCCGATACCATTGCGTGTTCAACAACGACGATGGGCTTCTGGCGATGAGGAGGTCTTCGCTGCTGCACACACATCGAGTACGTAGAGTCAGCTCACGAAACGCCACATCCGGATCACTTTTGTGTTTGTCATATAGGTGGTACACGAGAATCCACAGCTCCGGTCCCAGGTCTGTCAGGGATATGTTCTCACTCATCACGCACCTGTACTCGGCACCCTTTAGGGCCTTTGACCAACCTCTTTCAGACACTGTAAAAAAAAAAAAAAAATCAAGACGAAACCACACACGCACGCACACAGAAACATACACACCCCTCCAGCAAAGGGAATAAAAATAAAAATGTAAAGGTCAAATGGGTGCAATGAATGGAGCATCCCATACACGGTCGTCATATAGAAGTGGAAAAAACAAACAAGAAAAAACGGGTTGATACAAAAGGGATAATGATAGCTAACGTAATGGCGTAGCTACCGTGTTTGCCGCCTCGGCCTTTTTCTTCCGCGCCGTGCATATGTGTTGTTTGCAGCTCCACGAAGAACCGGCGGATCCAGCCATGATAACATCTTTAAACGCACCATCTCCCGTTGACGATAGCCCTCATGTTGACTAGAAGCTCTACGGTTTGCGTCAATGCGTGCAAGCATAGAAGTGGTACTTGCCACAAGACGCAGAGCCTTGGGTCGCATCTGCGGCGGGTGGTTGACAACAAGGTCCGAGTTACTGAGAAAGCCCGTTGTTCTAATTAGAACCCCAGAGGAGTCGGCGCGTTTGCTACCTAACCGTGCCAACTCAGTGGAGTCCATCGTGGAGAGCGCACTTACACCACCGGCGATGGCAAACAGTTGTGACGTAATACCCGTCCCCAAAAAGGCGCAGAGATTTGGGCAGATCAGAGGCATGGAGCGTTGAATATACTCCAGAAATGTCTGTTTTGCAGCCTCGAGAATGTCAATCTCCTGGCAAGCCTCGACTACACGATGCAGCTCCTCCTCACTCAGCTCCCTCCCCGCAGTGGTAGAGGCGCACGCAATCACAACCGCAGTGAGCTGCGAAGGTATCAACTCGTCCAGCTGGTCAATGACAACGGAGAGATCCATGTTATTTTGAATCAAGCGCACGATACGGGCATAAAGCACACTGTCGGAGAAGAACATAGCCAACTCCGGGAATCTTTGTCCATAGTGTGCCCGCAGGTACACGACCGCTTTGCTCTTCTCCACCTCAATACGCAAAACAAGAGTACTAGAATCAATTACAAATTGGTACTCAGGATCCTCCGGCAGGATGGTCTTCTTCACCACCTCTTGTTCACTGTAGTCGCCCAGCTTCTGCAACATCCGACTCATGTATGCTGAACGTAAAAGGAGGGTCACCTCCTTCACGCTATCGAAGCGAAGTGCGTCGTCATCAGATGCGATTTTCTGCGCTGTTGCAAGCGTCTCTTCGGCGTATATATCCGCTGCGTCCTCCGCTTCGCCATATTGTTGCGGCTCTTCGGCAAATTCTTCCCAGCCCCCCTCATTCTCATCCATCTTGATCCGGCTGCATTAAACAAAATGCAAAGAAATTTTTAAAAAATAATCGTGCATAAAATGAGGTGCGCAAGGAGGAGAAGAGCAAGAAAACGGGAACAAGACAGTGCTGAACCCAAAACTAAAATAACAACAAGATAATTTTTTAAAATGTAAAAAAATTAACAAGTGTATGTCACGCCGCCTCGTGTTCTTTTCTCGTCCCCACTTCGCCCGCTCGCCATCTTCCTCCGTCGTCTTCTTCCACTGTATATGCGAAAAAAAAAAAACAAGGGAGAGAGCGCATGAAAGCCACGGCAACACAATCACAAACAAAGAAAAAAAAAGGGGGAGTCAGTAGCCATCATCATGGCTGCTCCAGCCGCTGCTGAGGGAGGCCTCCGCGTAATCCTCGTCGTACCACAATTCCCCGTAACACCCCTTAGGGCGTCGCACCATGTTATTCTCGTCCTCTGAGTCGGTCCGCACACTCGCGTTGCTACTCGTGCTCTGTTCATCTGGGTACTCATTGCCCGAAAAGTCTGCTGCGTTGCTGTCATACTCATCATCCCTGCGATGGTCGGGATAAATGTACAGTTCCGGCTCGCAACCAGCATCCTCCTCCAGCAGAAAAGGATCCTGCCCATGGTCCCGCAGCATGGCATAAAGTGAGATTTCCCCTTCGCAGTCGTCTGTGCGACCGCCACCTTCTGCAGACTGTGGCCCCAAAGACAAGATATACTCTGGTGTCGTGTCATCGCGACATCGCTTGCGATGCGCACGGTACCTCCCTGAGCAAAAATTAGGCGTGACGGCCCCGCCGTCCGCTTCAGGTCTTGTAATAATCAAGTCGTCAAAGCCAAATTCATCGTCAACTGCCCCTTCTCCCTCCTTTTGTTCCTCCGGTTCGTCTTCCTCCGCCGCAACATCCTTATCGAGAATGTAGAGAAGCCAGTCCTCTGTACCTCGTGTTGAAATGGCGTTCCCGTCAATCTTTCGACCGTTCTTTTCAAGTATGGGAAGTGAATTGGGCTCCCGCTTTCGTTCCTCTGTCGTGCAGTCCACCACCATGCAGCCAGGGAGGTTCCATAAACGCTCAACAGACAGCAGCGGCGTTGGTGTGGGAACGACCTCGTCGTGTGTGTCGCGTGGATCATCTGTTGTGGAGGCTGAGAGTCCCACTTTTGAAAGCAAACGAAAATGCAACGCGCACGGACGCTGCTCTGTGCTTAACAACGTCGACGATGGCGAGGCCACAACACCAAGTGCGCGCCTCACCACACTGTTAGCATCGCCCCTGTTGTCCAGACAAATCCGCAGGCGAGGCGGGGCCGTGTCCTCCGCACTACCGCTCTCATGGCTGCGCAAACGCTTCATGCGCATGTACACATCCCGTGAGCGTGACGACAAGCGACCCTGCGACCCTGTCGCTTGTTGAACATTTCCTTCGCACCCCGTCATTACCCCGCATACATCACACCACGCGTCCCTCCTCCTTATGGTACCTCATCATCAGTCAAAGAAAAAGAAAAGGAAAAAAAAAACACCGATACATAAAGAGAGAGAGAAATAAATAATAAAAAAAACATGGAATGGGCAAATTACAAAGAAAAAAAAAAATAGAGGTGATGCCACAATAAACAAACGTCATCGCGATAAAAAAAGAAATAAAAAAACATTCGCATAAGCAGAAACCCTAAAAAGAAGTAATGAGGGACAACAGATACGTATATATATATATATAGATATATTCTTTCGTTTATTGTCCACTCTTCGTCTGCTGGTTGGCCTTCGCTGAGAGGGGAAAAGAACAGACAAGGAAACACAATCCCACGTACATGCATTGACTTGCCCTCGCTCTCCTCCTCCCATTCTCTCCTCTATCTTCTCGTACAATCCCACATCTTCTCATCGGGTCATTATTCCCCTCCCAGCTCCTGCAGTCAAAATAAGGGCGCGGGGAAATAACGTCCAAAGAAAAACACAAGCACAAGGAGAAAAAAATATTGTGGGGAGGTGCGAGTTGTTACCCCCACCCTCCCAAAAGAAGAAAGAAAAAAAAAACTTGAAAAATTCCTAATTCTTACTACGGCTGCCCTTGAGGCGCATGTCAGTCCGACAACTTTCTTTTTTTTTTTCGCTTTTCCAACACTTACTTAAATAGAAAGACCAATTCTTCAATATTCGTAACGGAGGTAAGAAGTTCTCCCTCCTGTGACAGTAATGCGATACACGGCAAGAGACGCAAAGCCAAGGAACACTAATCCAAGGGCAAAAAGCCCTCCAGTTGTGAGAGGAAAAAGGTTCATGAAAAATTCTTGAAGTGGTTCCTTGCATGTGGCGTTGTAAATGTTCGATGAATTGCACCTGGGTGCACATGTGAGCGACGGCCAAGAAACAGGCTGTAGTGTATTCGGGTCAAGCGTCGTCACTCCGTCCTCGGCGAGCAAATAGCAGGGGGAGACATCGGGCAAACGCTCTGCCGTCACGTTGCTGACACAACAGTGAGTAGAGGCAAACCCCGAGCAATGTAGCCAACATTGCAAGTCGCATATTCTGCTTGGGGTATTCGACACAGCTCGCTCCCAGTAAAGAGCCAAGGAGTCATCGGACGAAACCACTTGAGTGTACGCGATCACAACCGTCACACCTGTCCCAAGAACCACAAAGGCCGCTATTACAAGAAGCAGAGAGAATAATGCAGAACAAATTTTTGTCTCTCGCCATGCCGAGACTCCGCCCACGATTCCCATAACCACAAAGAATATTCCGGGAACTAGCAGAAAAAGAATCAAAGTTTTGCAGTCATGACAGAAATTCAGTTCCTTTGATTTGCTCCCCCCAATGGCAATGACAGCAGACATAGCGACACCCAGGAGAATTAAAAAAGCGGAGAAGCATGCCGTGCTGAAACGATGATAAGTGCAGTTATTAAGCCTGTTTTGTGGCGGCCGCTCGCCATATAGCCGGTTGTACGCATCGCTCGTCCAGTCAACCTCCTCATCAGGAACGTACATTTCCATCTCCTGCGGTCGCCCCTTCTCAGGGGTGGAGATACCCAGCAATTTGGCGTGCATGCAGAAAAAGTATAAAATAATTATATATAAAAAAAAAAAAACAGAACACAAAAGCAACTGGAATCTTCCTTTTTTTTGTTTCCTTTCCAGGAAGGTGATGTTGTGTTTTCTCCCTCTCTTTTGAAGGCACAAAGGCAACAAAAATAAATGCAGGAAGAGGAGAGAGGAAAAAAAAAAAAAAAAAAAAAAAAAACATGATAAAGGGGGAAAATAAAGCCTGATAAAAACAGAAACAGCAACAACAACAAAAAATAATAATAGGGATAAAATCAACAAACTTCAGCAGCCAAAAACAATTGAAAACTGTCAAATCGCCTTATTTACACCTCCGTCTCCTGCACACTCCTCCAAATAACTTTCAAAATCCCCTGTCACGTATTCCGCGACAACGTAACACAACTGGTGTAAATTCCCTTCTTGAATGCGCCGAAACGCCTCCGCTGGCTCCACGCAATCATCGTCTTTCAGCAGACGAAAGTACTGTGCGGAAGAAAAAAATGACGGACGAAACGACTCCGCCTCTTCTCTTGACACCGGAAAAACCCGAACATGTGGCCAGGACGCATGGGCGTCTCTCACATTCGCTCTTGAATTAGACACCTCTGGAAGCCTAACAGCAACAAGAAGACGGAATTTTTGCACGTCACACTTGAGGCATGATACCAACGCCGTAAGTCTCCATGTCTCCCGCAGTGCCTGAAATACAGTGAGGCCGGGACGCAACGAGCAGCGTAAGACCGTACCAACAGCGGAAGGAAATGTATCTATTTCAATAGTTTCCATATCAACACCGAATTGCCGTGCCCCTTTCAAAGCATCCTTTAAAAGATCACTATAAGTTGTCTCAATACACGTTAGATCTTGAAGAGATTCAATCTCCACAATAAATTTATCCCCTGGGTGGCCTTCATACTTTTTCACAACCAATTTTGACTCTTTTCGCTCACGCCACCAGTGCCACACTCGCCTTAACATCCAAAAAGGAGACGATGCGTCATTGTCTGGTTCAGAAAGCCTTCTCCAACCATCAAACTCCGCGCAGCTGTAACGCAAAGCCGCCCCAAGCATTGCAAAGAGTGGCACAGGACTCAACCACAATACCCCAAAGGATCGAGCGTATGGGCCGCTGATGGACTTCCCAGGATCCCGAGAGGAGAAGTCTCCCATGGCATCCCATCTTTTTTCTTTGCCTAAAGAAAAGGACCGCGCTGTCGCGCAAAAACAACGTCGCAACGCATCATCCACGTCATCCAGATGGAGATCCGTTTTCATTGGAGAGGAAAAATCATTGACAGCTCCCACCATCCCCTCCGTATCGTGGGAAAGAATCTCCACCCGACCACCGTCTACGGTATAGCCAACACAGTGGCGCTCAAGCAGTGCACGTCCTCGTGACGCCTTCACCGCTTCTTCAGCTCCCCAAAAAGGATTTATCGGCTCTCCATCCACTGCCAAAACAGAGCGGTAAACCGCACAGGGATTCCCCCTCAAATCTTCAAAGGCCAAAAGCACCTCTTGGCGAACAACGGCCTCCAAGTTGTTTGGTGTGATTTCCGTGACATCATGAAAAAACGCAACACGTGCGTCCTGCAGTTCCAACTCCTCAGCATTTATCAGCGGCCGTAAAGATCGTTCAAACAAACCCCACATCTGTTTAGGAAAATTCACTAGTATTAGACTCGGTCGCATGACATGATCATCTGCATCATTACTCACTTCTCCATTACAATTAGACGGTGGTCGTGACTTTCTCACGGATGGGGTGGTCCAAAAGAGTTGTGGTGTTCCCCTTCGACTTCCACGGTACATCGCGTAAATCACGTAGGCAGCAATGCTGCTGATACCAATACCTACAAAAACTCCTGGTCCGTCACTCGGCGAAAAGCCACCGTTTGCCGCCTCGTCCATTTTTGCAGTTTTATCTCGTGCCACACCGTCACCACCAATAGTTGGGCCGACTGCCCCAAAAGAGGGGGTGCGAAGCCAATCTCCGTCCATGATTTCTTCCAGCGTGTCGCTATGTGAACAAACTGCGGCATTTAGAAGAATGCATGACAACGCAAATACGTTAAAGGAAAACAAAATAAAATGAAATAAAAATTTTTTAAAGATGAATCAATGGACACACATGCCATAAGCATATATATATATATGTTTTCTTTTGATAAAAAGAAACTCATCAAAAATTAGGTCAAAAGAGTATTCACTTATTTACATAAAAACACGGTGGTGTAAACACATATATAGAGAAGGTTTTAATGATTTTCGTTGTCTGCTAAATGAAAAGCTTCCCTTACTCTTGGAAGTAGGCCCCATCAACCTCAGAGGACGTAAGTTCCTCATCCTCGTATGCACCATCATCATCATCATCATCATCATCATCGTCGTCGTCGTCGTCATTGTCATCATCAACTCCGTCAGTTTCATCATCACCATCACTTTCTTGTCGAGACACATTTTCTTTTTCTTCCACGTCATCTTCATTCTCACTTTCCCAGGTCTCTGACTCCTCATCGTCACTGTCACTTCCCAAGAAAACGGGTCCGATATCCATCGGTTGCGCATATGGCACCTTTGGCCGAACAAATAGCGTGCGCAGTAGCTCTCTTCGCTGCTCTATCGACAGCAACGTGGAAGTAGCAGTCGTCTTCTCTTTCCTTACCTTCTTCGCCTCCAGGCGACGCTCCTTCCGCGTTGAAAACGCATACGAACCGCCCATGACCGTTAAGCTTGGAGCATTGGGTGCATCTACATTTCCGAGAGTTGCAGATATCAGCGACCATGCACGCTCAATTGCCTCCTTTTTGACGGCGCTCGGGCCTTCACTATTGACTGTGAGAAGATGGAGGCCGCGAACCAGCAACGCCCCCATATGTTCATACTGAAGAGTGGTGTAAGAAACCTCCTGGGGCCATGGTTCTTCCATGGATGCCTTTATTTTCTCATCGCTTCCCAGTTCTTCACCTCCAACTTCTTGCCGCAGTCCAAGCACATCTTCTGTTGGCTTTTTCAAAAAAACGCCTGCATTTTGAAAAAAAAGTCCATCTTTCCCGCCCATCATGGTTGCCTCCAGTGTATAACTCATGCGTATCCCAAACTCTCGATACATTACAACCCGTCCTGTATTCCGCTTGCTCTTATGCACCGTAAAAGAACACTGTGACATAGCAAAGGCAGGGGAAAGAACACTCAAAAAACACGGAAGAATTTTTTCCACAGAAGAAGAGGCAGAAACCGCAGAAACCGCAGAAGCCGCGCTGGTTGACATTTGACGACGACTATCTAATGCGCAATTGCTAGGAGGGAATGCTGCTGCTGAAGATGGCACTGTTGCCGTTGATCTCTTAGCGGCGGATTTACTCTCCTGTACCTCAGCGCGGCGTGTGCATCCGTAGATAAGAAAGTTTTTGGCACGTGAATGTCCGTGAAGATCGGAAAAAAGGGCCACATGGCGCTGTTCTCGATGAATGATGTGATAAGTAAGTTGTTTCAGCGAATAAATCACAGGATTGTTCCACGGTTTTGGATCCGCGTAGTCCCGGTTTAGGTCTGCTCCTCCCAGTGAGCAACGATGGTTTCCGAGCACCACAC
>NW_001849404.1:68552-73598 GCF_000209065.1 Trypanosoma cruzi
AGCTCAATGTGTAACAAAAGGCAACTCCCTTGCTTTTTTCACTCCCAGAAGGCTTTGATTTGTAAACTTTTTTGCTCTTTTTTAACCCCCGTTGCCCGCTGTTTGATGTGCGCTCGCTGCAGTCATGATTTTTAGTCGTTCCTATCCCATTTGTTTCCACCATTTCACTGGCGGTCGTGGTGCAACGTTCTGGGCGTTGGTACAGGTTTCTATAATAAAAGATGTCCTGTCCGCAGCGCGTCCACCGCGGAAGGCCCGACGCCTTCGTTCCCGACGATTCATTCTCAACCAACAACATGAGGGGCTGTTGACCCTCATTGAAGGTCGAGCTGGGTTTCTCCATATTGAGGATATTAAAGCGGTATGTCATGCCGGGCGTGTAATCTTCCACAGAAAAACAGAACCACTGTACATGGCAGTTCGTGTTCGTATCAGGGCTTAGCACAAGATCATATTCCTTGCTATCAATTGCAACGGCACGCTGCAAGTTACCACATTCAAAATCCGACCGAAACTTCAATAATCCTGGCAAAGATGGAACCTCAACGGTGGTAGGACTGCCTTCTACTCCCCCTCTTCCTCCAGTTGATGAATACATCCCTTTCGTCGTCGACGGTATCGCCATCATCATCTCATCTGTAACCGCCTGAGACGACGGTTTTAAAACCAGTGGAGGTCTTTCATAGATGATACAATCCATACGCTGCAAAGATGTGCATAAACGTTCGATAAGGTGTTTTAGCACCCGAACACGCGTCTCGGATGAGGGTGGTTGAAGGGCCTCCGGAGTATGCAAGAGAGAGTAGCGTCTCGATTCCATCGGTTCCACGTCAATACCTGGAAATACGGGGCCAACAGTCTCGAAAGATGGTGGTAATCCATCCTCGGAGAATGCCCAAGGCAATTCTTCGGGTGCCGAAAAGACAAACATATCCTCGTTGAACCCCCAATCCCCCTCTTTATGTAACTCCGGTGAGAAGGCATCCGGCTGAAAGTCAACCGGAAGCATTGAAAGTGGCATGGTCGTTCCTCCCTCTCGGAACGAAGACAAGTTGGGCGGCAAATTCGGCATGGATGCAGAGAAAAATGATTGTGTGGGCACAACACGGACGGCAGGAAATGCATTCTCATTGGGCCGAGTTGCGGCCCACTCACCTGGAATTGTGACAACGCCAATCAACGCATACAATGATAAATACAACTTGTGCCAGTGTGCCGGCGAACGACCTGCCAACTCGGCTGCAACGACGATACGCCGAATAAAGGTATAAAGACCTCCTGAGTCACCGTACAGCTGCTCTCGACAGCCACTATCCCTGGTTGTTAGCACATTAAGGGCATTGAGAGAAAAAAGCCCAATTTCTGCGCGGCCTGCCGGGTGCGTGCTGAACTCAATTAGCATACCAACAGCCCCTCGCTCCCGTGCCGCTTCCAGTGACTGTTTACTGGCTCTTTTACCACAGCAGAGTCGAGAGAAAAGTTCAATTAACCACACCGCAAGTGTCTCAATTTGGTTTTGTAGCAAGGAATAGGGTGCTCGCGACAAATGCATCGTTTTAGAAAGGAAACTGTGCAGCGTCCAACCAGCCTGAACGCAAAGACTTACACCACGCGCCCCTATGAGATCCGCGATCACTGGAAGAGCGGCAAGTTGATGAAGCGCTACAATCAAATGCAGAAGAGCATCGCAGGTGCCTAAAACATGCCCATAAATGGAGTTATGGTGTAACTGAGCTTCGTTCCTAGAACACGCTGTCTCCGTGCTAACCTCGCCATTCTCCCTAGCGTCAGTTCTGATATTTGCTTTTATGTGGGACAACTGATGCGCCACCGTAGCAAAAAGCAATTCGGTAATCCGAAGCAACAATGATAAGGCATTCTTACGGCGCACGACTCGAAGCACTTTGGCGTCTTCAGAACCGCAGAGCCCTAATAACATTGCCGCCGCCTCCACAACGCGCATTATGGGGAACGGCGGGGAATTTAAGCCGTTACACCCTAAAAATTGTGTGTTCGGATCCTGCAACCCCCTTTCGCGTTGCAACGTCGTACCACTACTAGTCCTTATACCGTTGCCACAATCGCACATTCTCACCGCCTCTGCAAATGCGTCCTCGTACCCCTCAAGAATAGAGATGCACAGCTGTGAAAATCGAAGTTGGCAACACATTTTTACAACCCGTTTGCGGCGAGTGCGACTCGTATTCCGCAGGAGGTTGTACAACATTGTCAAAAAACCTGACGCTGCATTCTCATCTGTAACTATCATATCAGAGCCCAAAATACTCATAAATATCCGCCATGATCGCAGCTTCTTTGAAAACAGCGCATGCCATGCGTGCTTGACAACTATGAAACGACCATTTTCATGGGCGCCACAAAGAAATAACCATCGGTGCAAATCGTAAAGGTGACGGTAAAAGATGAGTCCCGCATGGGTGTACGCTGCATCCGAGCCATTATGAGAACCATCACCAGATGGATTGGCAGCGCCAATATCGCTCGACGCCCCTCCCGTGTACGCCGCACAGGCAGCCTGTAGTTGCCGCAAAAACATTGCGGCAACTACATTTTCATCCCCTGAAATATTACGGCCGTTTCTAGGAGAAAAATCCCCCGCGATTTTCCTTGTGGCCTCAGCAAGCACAGCCAAATACATTTCCCTCACTGGGGGCATGCGAAGCAACGGTGGAAATGGTCCGTAAAAAGAATGTGTGTGTTTCGCGCCACGAGAAACATTGCTAGACCCCCTTAGGGATTTTTTGAATGCCACTTTCTCCTTCTTCGGCTGAGATGGCAGTGACCGCGTACGGTCCACTTGCGTGGCTCTGGTGGTCTCCAAAGAACGTGGGCCACTGGTGCCGCTTGCCAACTTTTTTTGCGGCTCGCGTTTCACCGCACGCGACATCGACGGGGCAAAAGCGGTGGTTTTTCCCTCCTCCCCGCGACCGCCCTCTGCCCCAAACAATAGAAATCGCCTCTCCTTCCAAAAGAAAAAAAAAGAAGAAGCGCCCTCCGGCACCGACAAAAAAAGAACAAAATGACAATAATAATACCGGTATAAAAAAGAAGGACGGAAAAACAATACAGAGAATAATAAGATGGGAAAAATACCAACGCACTGAATTTTTTTTATTGTGGAATTGGCCTCAATCATCTGTCATCCTGTCCGGCAAACTCAAAGTCAAGGTGTGGAAGAAAAAAACAAAAACGTCCAGGAACAATAAACCAAGAAATAAACAATAATAATAATAATAAAGGTTACGTAAATGACCAAAACGCGAGCACTCGGCGTCGAGGCTAAAGCAAACGTGACACTTTGGACCACTCGCGTCAAAGAAGAAAGAATATTTTTCTGGGCCGTTGGCCGTATCTTGAAAATATCTATAAAAACCAAACAAGATGGGGTAACGCAGAGGCAGTTAAATGCCTCAATGGTTTCTCCCATATTTATATATGTACGTATATCTGCTGACGGTTCAAGTGGCCTTTTATCAACAGTTAGGATCTGCAATATTTATTACTTACAAATTAGCAGACTTTGGGGTCCTGCAGCCACAAGGCCCCGCTGAAAGGGAAAGAACCAAAAGGGGGTTGGTGGTAAGTTCAAAATAAAAAATCATCCGGCCGCTATCGGCTCCCTGCTGCTCCCCCTAAATTTGTGTTCTTCCCAAAATTCATAAGATAGGAAAGCGTCACAAAGAGGTGTATTCCTTTTACCAGGATGTATATTCATTAAGTTGGCTAGCTCTCCGGCGATCATTCTCTTCACAAGCTCCTAAAAATGTTACGTAAACTTATTTCGATACGTGTTTCAAGCAATAGATGCTGGACTTGACTGGCGGCTTCGCATTCATCCGGCAGATCTGTCAGTTAAAACCTCCACATTATTTAACTCCACAATGTGCTCATGCCCGCTGGAATATGCCCGCACATTAAACTCTTTCATTAGTTGCTGAATCTCTCCTACCATGCCCACACTTTTTTGTCTTGCACCTTCACGGGTGGGATAATGTCCAAAACCAATTTTCCATCAAAAACTGCTCCATTGCAGTTCCTGTCTCGGCCAACTTAGTTTGTTACCGTTCCACAACGAGGAGTCAGGCGTATCCACAGCAAACAACTGCACGGTGTGACCCGTGTCGTCAATCGGAAGCTACGCCGTGTAGTAACAGCTCGGCCAATACCAGTGGGGATATCGCTTTGAGTACTCAATCTGTGCCTTCATCATGTCATGATTCTCCGCAAATGGAAACGATGTAACAGACACGTCCTTTATCGCATATTCAAAGGAATGCCGAATGCAAAAAGCCGCGTTACTGCAGTAGAAGTTGTTCCCAAAGCTAATTGTAAAATTACAGCCAAATTTCCCACAGGCATCCGTCCATAACCGCCTGGAGACGATCTCGGGGCCATAGCAGTTCGCATGAGCCCCCAAGCCCCTGTCCCCAATAGCACCAAAGGCTAAATTCTCCGCCAGATTCCCAACACCGCACACAAAACTGAGCAAAAAAAAAAAAGCATCAAGGAAGACAGCATGGTGAGTCAACCAGTGTACATAAAAACATATCCGTACCTTTGTCGCCCCTTTTTGTTGTGCCTTTTTATTGTTGGGGACATTGTTGGTGATGGGGCGTCATGCAAGCCATAAAAATAAAAGAATAGTCACTGGCATGTAAAAAAAGAAAAAAAAAAAAGACTGACGGAAAAAGAATAAAATATATAGCCTAAGGAGAATTTAGAAAGGGGTGACACCACCAACACCAAAATCAATCGAGAAAGAGAAACCCGGCAAAACGCATCCTGTAAACGCTGCTCAAAAAAAAAAAAAAAAAAAAAAAAGATTCTTTCCCATGGACGCCCGCAGAAACAAATAATAATTAAAAAAAGTAAAGATGAAAATAAACAAACAAGAAAAAAACAAAAAAAAACACAAGGGCGGGCTTGCTAGCATAGCGGCAGCAGCAGGATTAAATGACTGAAGGCGTAGCGCCCCAAAAAAAGAAAAAAGAGGAATGCCCATGCGTCATTCAACCAACTCACACC
>NW_001849404.1:73698-112115 GCF_000209065.1 Trypanosoma cruzi
CACAGCGAGCATCCCACTCTTTCCCAGCAGAACAAATATATAAAAAAAAATATGGCATTTCAATTTTGCTTTTCAGTATTATTTACTGGAAAAATACTTCTGAATGTTGATGTATTTTCGCCACGCCGGCGTGGAATAATATGCCTTGGAAAGCTACAGACTGCCAGTAAGCCATTGTCTCAGTGAACCACGTGTAATTTGGGTTCACTACTGCGCGAAGAGAGTCCGAAAAAATAATATATACCCAGCAGTATAGCAATGGCAATCAAAACATACACCAGTGGCTGCCACCAACAGCCATGAATCAGGAAACAGGAAATCTTGTACCACTCACAACGCGAGCAAGCTGGAGGGGCTTGACCATCCACGCTGGCACCACCTCCAGTTGGTGCATTGCCGCCCTGTGTATCATTCGTTAATACTTTACTTGTTACTCGAAACTTCAAAATCTTCTTGTCCGTGATAGCACCTTTCGCGTCTCGTAAAGTTACGTCGCATTGCACAATTCTCTCTTCCGCCACATCTTGGATATTCAGATCAAAACTGCGTATCACTGTCCCTCGTGGTCTCAAACTCAGGGTCTGGGCCATAATGGGGAAAACATTTCCCGAACAGTTCCCCACACCAAGCGTGTATTGCGCAGTTACGTGGCCAATATTGCGCACTATGACAGAAACGGATCCATCTCTCGAACTTTCCTCTACTGTCGACTTCGACATCACCGCAGAGACAATTTCACCTGGGGAAACAGAAACCAGATATTGCAGTCTGTCCGCTGATATGACAACAGTTAACATCGTCGCCAATGACCCACGCATCCAGTAGGAGAGTCTTGTTCTGCTGTTGTTGACGTTGTTGACAACAAAGTCTCCAAAAAAGCGAGCCAGGTATTTGCCTCTACCCCCTCGGGCTTCAACTGCCAAATCACTCGAACGGTAGTCCTCCAACTGATCGGCCAGACACGACCCTCGAATTAATTGGCACCTGCTCCCCTGACCCGAAAAGGCTTCATAAGATACCCCAACCTTGTTACAATCTCGACCCTGCATGCTCACATGGTGCTTGTCCAGAATTAACCACTCCTTTTGGCCCGCCAAAACACGCTCGTGTATTCTTGGAGAAGAGGGAATAAAAAGCATTTTATTACTTAGAACCAATGGTAATTCCGCCGGCACAAAGTCCCCAATTAGACTGACCCAAGCCCCAAACTCCGCTGAAGACCCTGAAAGCACATCCGGTCCCAGCTCAAAAACTGCTTCTTTTGTCTTGGAGTTATTTTGGGAGTCAGTCGTCAGTTTTACCGACAAGCGATACCAGATAGTAGCCGAACCCATGCTGTACCCACTGTACCAAAGCTCTCCAAAACGGAGACATGAGGCTAATGCAGCCCCTCTGAATATGTCGCATACCTGAAGACCGCGGCTACCCACGGGACATAACCCCAACAACTGACAGGGACCACATCGACAACAAAAACCTTGACTGTACGGGATAGGCCTTCCCGCGGTGTCCATGGCCAGCCCGCATGTTGCTTTCGGACTAAATGTATCATCGCACCCAACTAGTTCCGTTGTAATTTCCTCCTCGTAGGGCTTGGCATTGAAATTCCTTTCATAAAAGAGAGGGTAACTGTATTGCACGCGTGATTTGCTCGTCGTCAAACGGATAGGTTGAAATTCCACGTGCTCCTCCCCCGTTCCTTTCGTTTTGTCCACGGCATCGCGCAAAATCACAAACTCCTCCACATCTTCCGCCTGATCACTGTCCACCGACAACGTCACCACCAACTTTTTCTCACACGGCAGCGAGTTGTCGGTTCCCACACGATCGCACTGTTCAATGGAAGACGACGCCAGCAGTAAACCCTCCGCGGCAAAAGGAGTTGTTGCAACCATCAGGGCAAACAGCAATAAAGAAAAAAGCATACGAGACAAAGACAGGCTCATCTGTTACCTTCTTGCTCACTGATAATCTTGTTTGTTTCTTTGTTTTTCCTTCTCTTTTTGCTAATTGTCAGAGGCAAAAAGAAAAAAAAAAGGTGATAAACAACAACAACAAATAAATAAATAAATGAACCCCCTCCCTTTTTTTTATTTCTTTTTCAAGGAAGCAAAAGTAACCAAGAACAGAAAGAAAAGAAAGAAAAAAACTTTAAACTTGTCGCAGTGACGCCACCGTAAAAGAAGAACGCCTCTGTTAATAATAATAATAATAACAACTACAACTCCTTTTTCTTTTTTTTCCTTTACGTGGTGCAGATTTATTCAACATAAACGATAAATCGCTGGGCTGAGGATGCACGGCACACATGTGAAGAGTAACTCATTTCCCCCTTTGCCTTTTCACAATTTGCCTCCTAGCAATCACAGCAACCACGAGACCGCACAGGCACCGTTGGTCAAAGCCATTAAACCAGCACAACAACACGTATGAACCGCAAAAAGTAAAGTCAGCATACGCCTCTGCATGTGTAAGTGCAACCCTTTCTTAATTCCGCTAGAATCGTTGTTATATTCTTTTGGGACGCAATGTGCATGAAGCATGGTGGCACCAATGGCAAATACGGGTGCATTGGGAACATTTTGAGGCTGTTCGTTCCGCGGTCCACGCTGTTTCCTTCATGGTTACACTCGCTCATTCTTTGCGTTGTTGCCGTTGCCCATTGAAGCTGCAGGCGTCTCTTCCAATACCACTTCGGCTTCAGATATTGTTTCCGCGGCGGCAGATGCGTGTCGCTTTGCATCCTCCTCGAACTCCACCTCGATGGCCCCCTCAGTGTGGTAATCCCCGACCGTCTCCTTGGGCAGCACCGGGTCATCCTCCTCCAACTGCTTCTCCACAAAGTCCTTTGACACTTTCCCCGTGTTCGGGTCGAAGGCTAACTTGGCGCCTCTGGCGACCTTCTTCCCCCTCTCATTTTCACCCAGACCGAATGCCATCACTCCCATTTGCGGAAGCCCGTCGCCGCGCTTCAGACCTTCCATCATGGCACGCATTGAATCCCGCACTTCCGGTGACAGGGACTGATTCAGCGTACGATGCATATCCTGCAACATAGAGGGGTCAATCGTCGCACTCCCACCCGCAAAGCGACCATTAAAGAAATCCGAAGAACACCCGCAGTCAGGTGAGTTTTTTTTAGCCTGCGAAAGAATCTTGGCAAAGTCGTCGATGTTAGAAACACCGCTCCCGCCAGACTGATGACGTCGCAGCCACTGGGAAGTTGCGTGAAAAAAGCAAGACACAGCGCCCCAAACTTTTTTTTGTGACCGTCGCATGGTGCTCACTCCTTTGCTGCGTGTGTGTTCCCGAATGGCAATAAAAAAGAAAAGAAAGACACACACAGGGGGGGGGGAAAAAGGACTCATATAAATGTTTTTATTTGTGTATTTATATACAAACGCGTACCAGACAGAGGAAGAGAGAAGATTCCAAAGCATTCACCAGTTGGTAATCATCTAAACCGTTAGACCTTCCCCGGGATGGTGGCGCATCTTTGCCTCACCTCCAAGTGACGGCCTTTCCTTCCCAACCCCAAAGAGTTTTGTACTTTCTTTTTGTTTGTGTGTTTGTGTGTGTAGGTGTAGGTGTAGGTGTAGGTGTAGGTGTGCTTCTGTTCTCTCTGGCCACGGGGTCGCTTATTTGTTCCCTCTTTCCCTTTGAAGAAATACGCAAAAAAAAAAAAAAGAAAGAAAATACAAAAAAAAAAAAAAAAAAAAAAGAAACCGACGCAACTCCTATGATCAGGCGTCGGCTTCTCATCGCCCACTTTTCCCCCGTCATGTGATCAGATGTGTGTTTGGGTTCGGTTTATTCGCTCTTCGTTTTTTTTTTTTTTTTTGTGTGTGTGTTTGTGTGTTTCTTTCTTTCGGTTTGTTATCCCTTCAACACGCACACCAAAAAAAAAAAAAAAATGGGGCGATGAGAAGAACGGTGCCGACACGAATTGTCACATCCCACCAGATCCGGGAAGCGACAAGACAGTGGGAAAACTCAGACCCAGTAGGTGCCTCGTTTGGCCGGGATACTGCGACGGATGGTGACGGTATTCGCTCCTACGACCCACGTCGGTAGAGACGTTTTTGTCGTTCTTGTTGATCATGTTATAAGGAGGCGCAGCCTCATTTAGCGTTCCGTAACTTGGCACCGAGACCGTCGTGTGTGATACCGCAGAAAAAGGGGTTTCACCCAACAAATTCTCCGTGTCGTCAATACCAAGAGGTGAGCTGTAGTGCAACTCCGCCTGTTTTGGGTATGCGGGAAACGGCAACAGGCGAAAGAACCACCTCACAATAAAGTTTGGGTGCAAATGCTCTCCCCGTTCGTCGCCATCACCAAAAACTTGATGCAAGCAACCCTTCACACCAATGTCAAAAATGTTTATTTGACGTCCACTAGATAATCCCTCATCTAGCTGATGCTGATAAATAACAAGATCAAGCGTCGTCAGGCTATGCCGTGCCAGCCAGCAGTGCTTCCGCAGGAGCGAGGCCGTCAAAACAAAAAATATCATCGCCTCCAATAGGCAAATGTAGACACCCAAGAATGGAGGGCAAGCTCCAAAGCTGTCACCTAAAGTATTGAACAAAGAACCATATGGCTTCCCAGAATGCACCTGATAGTGAGCGGTACCACCAACCATGAGCGGTCCCGTCCAACATGTCCCGTCAGGCCCAATAGGAAAAGGCCCCACATCTCGATGCACAATCTTCCAACCAACAACTCGATAGTGCCGCACAATATAGACAACCATATCCGACAACAGCAACGTACCCACCCACAGCGTAAGCAGAAATGTGTAAAATACCACAAGAAGATACAACTTGTAGTTAAAAAATCCTACACAGCGGCCAAGCCATGGACAGTGATGGTCATATTTCAGTACACAACGCCTACACCGACTGCAATGATGTGTCCTTTGCGGCTTATACATTCCACACACAGGGCATATGTTTAATGCACCAGACACCCTCAAAGCCAATGAAGCGCTCCTAGGAGCATGTTGTCCAAACTCCGAGGGCACACGACCAGCATCGGTGACTGCCGCCGCCAAGTAAGCCCAGATTGCGAGAAAAAACAAAAAAAGAGAGACACCAAACAAGATCCACTCCTTCGTTGCCACGTTAAATAAGTTGTGGAGGTGGAGAGGAAAGGAGGAATTTGGTCGAGCTACCCTTCTAAACGGTTGCAGAAAAGCCAATCCCAACGCACTCAGTGTTTGGGGAAACAGAAATGTGTAGTAGCTATGCACAGAGTAGGAGGTGACCAAATAAAGTGTGATGAGAATGGCGACATCCGCGTTGCTGCGCCCACAGCACCGCATTCCGTGCCTCCGTGCCTGTCCCCCACAACAAACGAGTACGGCCGCCTCAGGAGAGACTCCAAGTTTGTCGCTTGCCCAGGGAATAATCCCGCAAAAAGGGCAAAGAACGGCCCCCAAAATTCGGTCTTGGGTTCTTGCCCAATTTCCAAAGTGCGCCCCTCCTCCTCTTTCTCTCTCTCTCCCCTAGAAGAGACCAACGAGAGCACAAAAGGCGCAAAATAAATGGGTGTAGCTTCGCCCACAGCCCAAACGATAAGCGTCCAGACCAAAATAAAAGAACAACAAGAACAAAACAACACACACACAAAAAAAAAGGGAAAAAACAACAACAAAGAATTAAAAGGCAAGTCTTTTCCTTTTCCCTTCGGTTTTGTTGTGGTTTTGTCCCACTTTTCTCTTTTTTTTTTTTTTGTTTTTGCAGCGGAAGGGAAGGGAGATAAAAACCGCTGTGGCAACGGTTTGTGACTTTCTTTCCCTTCCTTTCCCTTTCACTTAACCCACACGGTGCCAGGGGCGGAAAACGAGAAGCAACGCAATAAACATGGACGGGAACAAGGCACTTGAAAACCAAAACGCAGATCAAAGGAGACACACAGGAAGACACACACACTCACACAAAAAAAAAACACATCTGCACAACCGTCGGTCTCTGCAGGTGGAAATAGAAAAAAAAAAAAAAGACTGAGGCATTATTGTACAGGCGTATCTTTACAAGAAAAAAACAACAACAACAAAATAACACAGTCCCCACCAACAAAACATTCTGGTACAAAGTGAGTCGCTGTCGCCTACATTCTCCCCTTTAGCCCATACCACTCATCTTATTTGTATAGAAGAGATTGCCTTTTCATCGAAGGTGTATTTTTCACACAGGCGTTGCATACTGTTGAGGGGATTTCTCATGGCGCAAAGGTGTGCCGTGCCAGCATCGCCGGTGGCATTGAAACGGGTTGCACCGTTACATAATATCCCGATACACCGCTATCGCACCCCCCAGATAAGGAGAAGAGGATTTCCCACAAGCATAGTTATCGTTTATGTCATTATGGGACACATCGGTAAAGGGGAATCGCACAAATCAAGCAAAAACATCCCCAAATCACCCATTCGGTTGTTGCCCGTACAAGCGATAAGCAATGTTCATGGCATGCAAATACGCGTTGTCAATAGCTGATATATTTGGTGGCGTCTCGGAAGACGGTGCGGAGAATGCTGTAGCGACTTTGCCGCCGTGTGAATGATGGCTAGCTGCAAGAGAAAAAGCGTTGCTAAGAAGTTTTTGGATCTCATCCTCTTCGTCTGTTCCCTCTTTTGTAGACTCTAATGAAGCAATGCCGTTGGCATCCACTGGAGGTGTCTCGTAACGACGCACTATGTAACCAGTCGAACGGACGGGTGTCACTTTGTCAAGCCCCCTCCCTGTGCTCTGCCATCTCTGTTCAAACGATAACAAACGGTACTGGGAAGCAGCATCCACGCGGCGCTGCATAAAGAACGATGAAGAAGAAATCGTGTGTGTGTGTGTGCAAACCCCCCACCTGCCTCCCACCTTGAGACTGAAGCCAAAAAAAAAAAAAAAAAAAAGAAAGGAATAAATAAATAGGAGGATCGAATTCATAAACCCAAATACAAAGATAAGTGGGGGAATGGGGAGGGAGTGACTCCACGTAAACAGAAAAACAACAACAACAAAATCCACAGAAATAAGAACAAACAAACAAAATGTGAAGTTAACTCCCTTTTTCTTTTAAACCTTCTTTTGTTGTCTCACTTTTCTCGACTCCTTCTTTGCTCACGGGACGGCACTGTGTTGTTAAGAAGGGAGTGCGGAAGCCAAACGGCAGGCCCTCTCGGGAACCAACCCCCCCCCCCCACTCTCCCCAATGCCCCGTCGCAAAACGATAAGCACATCAAACCGCACATAACAAAAATAAATAAAGAGAAAGAAATCCAAAACAAACAAACAACTTAAGAATACACGTCTGGATGCGATCCTGCCCCCATTCCCGCATATGAAATCGAAGAAGAAAAAAAAACACCAAGCGTAGGTCACATTTGGGTCCGATTTGCCCGCCATCTCCAAATGCGGTTGAGGTTCATCCAACACTTATAAACCCCCCCACACACAAAAAAAAAGTAATTTCAACAGGCATACGCCACCACAACCGGGCTCCCCTCAGCGTGAAGGGTGATAGTTAGGGGGGTGGGTAAAATGAAGGAACAACAACAACAACAACAACAAAGAACGGCGCTCGCTGCCCTCCAGTGCGCTACCTTTAGTGACACAAAACGAAAAAACAACCAGTAAGGAAGCGGGGGGAATTCAAAAAAAAAAAAAAACGCGCTATCATATAACAACAGGCTCCGTCTGTTCGTGCATTCCATCCCAAAGCCTCTACTTGTATAGTAAAATGAATCACACCTTCAATGCAGCATAAATTTTTTGTTTATTTCCATCATTATTTATTTATTATTATTTTTTTGTTTGTTTGTTTGTTCCGTCCTTTTTGTTGTTGTTGTTTTTTCTTCTTTCTTTTCTTTTCTCATTCTCCTTTTTTCTCAACGTTTTTTGTTTTGTTTTGTTTTTGTTTTTCTGGTCGTTGTTTTATTTTACTGTCGTCGTGCCCCCACCCGCCCCTATTTCGGCAGAATTAAATATGATAAATAATTAATTATATACAAGCACACACACACACACACATATATATATATATATATGAAATAGATAGAGGTATATAGATAGGTATATAATTGTGAGGAGAGAAATGGAGTTACATATGCCACCGTTCCTGATGCTCTAAAATTCGTCGTACTGCCGTCTGCAGGTCGTCCTCCCACAAAACGCGTTCCTTTTTTTTTTTTTGTTGTTGTTGTTTATTTGCTTCCGCCACGGGGCAAAAAAAAAAAAAAAGAAAAGAGAGGCGAAAAAAAAAAAAAAAAAAACGGCGTGCCTCATTTTATGGCGGGGGAAAACGACAACAACAACAACAAAAAAGCATCAGACGCATGTGTGGGCAAACATCCCCCCCACCCCCCACCCCTCAACAACAAGAAACCAACACAGCACAACACAGTGCACACGAAGGAGAACAATAATAATAATAATAACAGAGTAGTAATAATAATGACAATAACCGTCACGACACGGCCAATTACGTGGGAGAAGGGACGGGGCGGCACGAAAAAAAAAAAAAAAAAAAAAAACCTTGGACAACGCGTACCAAACAGTTTAACAAAAAAACAACAAAAAATGCAAATAAATAAATAAATCTTCGTTTTTTTTTTTTTTTTTTTTTTTTTCCTTCCGCCTCTTAAGAAAAAAAAAAAAAAAAAAAAGAAAGAAACAGAAAAAACTGCACGTTTTGTTCAAAAAGCGTGGCGCTTCGTGGGTCGCCAACACCTCACGAATGAAACAACAACGTGAAGAGCAGCACCACACGCACGTGAAGGATGGCGAGGCGTCGTCAACAACAACAACAACAAAAAAGAAGGTGCAGTGCTGAGAAAAAAAAAGATGGCCCTCCCCCATCTCCGTCAGGACCGCCACGAGCGGTGGGAGAGGAAGTAACAAACAAACAAACAAAAAAGCCACAAACGCAGCCGCATGAATCGCCGTAGCCAACACGTAAATCGGAAAATAAACAACAGCACACAAAAACAAAACACAAACAAAACAAAAAAAAGGGGAAAAAAAAAGAAAAAAAAAAAAAAAGAAGAAAAATGCTGAAGGCCGCGGAAGACAATACAACAACAAAACCGTTAGCCATTAATATTCCCTTCTTTCTCCAGCAAGAAAGATGAAAAAAAAAAAACAACAACAAAAAACGTGATGCGCTTTTGGTCCTTTTAGCTTTATGGCCACACAAATATTACTTCAGTGCTCAATATGGAATCCAAGACAACTCCTCATTGTCGATGATCGTTATATATTTATATATTTGTATATTTATATATTTATATATAGGGAGGAAACATAAGAAAAAGAAAAAAGAAAGAAAAAAATTTGTGAAAATCTTCTTTTACCCACCGCCCGCGCGGAGCAGGATGAGTTGCGTTGGGTTGGGTGGGTATTCAAAATTTACGCTTCGCGAAAAGAATTATAAAATTTGGCAAGGAGTACGTTAGCACTATTATTATTATTATTATTTACCGCGACCACTTATGGCGACTGGGTCCATTTCACCAGAAACACGTCAATCCAGACCATTTCCTCCGCGACCGTTGAGAGGAAGAAGAACAACAACAACAACAACAACAACAACACACACACACACAAAAAAAAAAAAAAGAGTGTGGGGAGAAGGGAAGAAAAAAACAAATCAAAAAAAGAAAAATAAGTAAATAAAGGGAAAACACACAAACACACACAAGCAAGCAATCAACAACCACAGCAATAATAATAATAATAATAATAACGAACAGTCAATAATGAAGGGAATAAACATACACACTAAGAGAATAATAACCATAATAATAAATGAATAAAAAGACCGGTGAGCAATGAGGAGGGGGGTGAAACAAACACTAAAACCCTCGCCTTTCCTCTCTCATCCCCGCATTCAACCCTCAATTGTAATTACTTTTCCCCAGTCTTCCTTCCTTCCCTCAGGCCTGGGCAACCCCACTCACTTTGCCCATATCGTCGCAGTTACCTGTTTTTTCTTCTTTTTCTTCTTTCATTCTTTCGTGTGTTTCCTTTTGTGCCATTCATGAGTTATTATTATTAATTTATTTATTTGTTTATTTTCTCCTTCTTCTTCTCGGCCAAGACAGCGATGATTATGACGACAAAAACAACACAACACAAAATCAAAAAGAAGGGAGGAACAAAAACAAAAACAAAATTAAAAAAAAAAAAAAAAAGAGAGAAGAGGGTGAAGGAGGAAGACACAAACTCCCACCCCCGCCCGCCGCCGTCGTGCAGAGGCGCCGAGCTGTTGAACAGACGGCCACGTAAATAAAACCCCTCCTCCATCCGCCCGGAGTCATCAACAAAAGAACGAAACCCTGACAACAACAAAAAAAGAAAAAACAGTGAAAAAAAAAAACAACAACACAAAACACAAATACAAAAAAAAAAAAAGCAACGTGAATAAAAATCCGTTATAACAAAACAACAACAACAAAAAACAAAAAACAAAAAAAAACGGATGGTCGCGAGGGGCCACGCTCGCGCCAAGACGGGTTACAGAGGGGGGAGAGTGGGGAACAACACACCGCATCCAAACAAAAACAACAAAAAAACACAAAATGGGTGAACGATAACAGCAACAACGTCTGGTTAAAGTGAATACTGCGGTTGCTCAAAAACCAAAAAAAAAAAAGAAAAAGAAAAAAACAGAAAAGGAGGAATACAGGAATGATGAAAAAAAAAAGAAACAAAAATAAGTGGAAGACGAGGGGAGAAGGGGGGATAAGCGCCAAAAAAAAAAAAAAAAAACAAGTGGGAGGTTCATCAAAAATAAAATAAAATTGTAAAAAAAAAAAAACAAGGGAAAAGGAAGCAAAAAGGGAATGGGAAAAAAAGGGAGAAATGAAGAGCGACTCACTCCGTTTCCATGACGTTTGGGTTTGTAATTCTCCCTCCCTCCCTCCTCTCGCCCTTTTCCCGCTTCCACAGACCACAAACGCAGCCGTTTTTGTCCTTTTTCCCTCCCCCAGCCAGAAGAGGCCCTGCCTTCGCTACGGTTCTTCTTGCCTTTTGCATTTACTTCTGCTCCATTTAGATTCCTTGTGTTTTATTTATTGCCAGGTTAAACTCATCCTCTTTTGTTGTTGTTGTTTGTTTCGCTTTATTTGACAAGATTATCTCCGTTGTCATGACACCAATTTCTTTTTTTCATTTTCTCTCGTTTTTTTTTTCTTTTTTGCTCGTTCTTTTTACTCCTGTAGAGTCACCTTTCCCCCTTAAACTTAATCTCTTCTTACATTCCTTGCATTGAAACCTTATTTCCCTGCGTGTTCCTCTTTTACTTTTTCCATTCCCCATTCCTCATACGTGTGAATGCTTGTAGTCTCCGTTCCACGTTTATCCCCCTTCTTATCGTGGAATTTCTTTTCCTCCTCTTGCTGCGTTCCTCTTTTTCCCTCTTCAACGCGGGACTGGAGTTGGAACCCACGCAAAGTTGGGAGGTATCGTGACGTGAGAAACAACCGCTGCGGCAGATGGCCCTCCAACACTCCCTGCAACAGAAGCAGCAGAGTACACTGGCGGTGGCGGTGGCGGTGGCGGCGGTGAAACGGGAAGCCAGAACATGGCGTCCTCATGTGCTGCAGGCTGCAGAAACGAGAGTTGAGTGAAACTTGGAGGGCCAGCAAGAGCGAGTGGCGTTGCAACAAAAGTTTCGCAGCCTCCAATGCAACATCCCGGCGCTTGGCTTGGAGTCGCGGCACAATTGTTCATGTGTGGCGTCGTGAATACAACTCTCGGGTTCTGCAATGTGACAATAGCGCTGGGATTAGATGTCCTGTTCTCAGGTAACCCATTTGGAGGGGGTTGTTGACGACGTGAACCATGAGAAAAAGCACGACCACCCTTACGCACCTTACATACCACATCAGGACGACACACCCATACAACATCACCCGATCTATTCACAACACGCATCATGTTTTGTGCCGTTCTTTCCTTGTGATGCTCAGCACACTTCACAACGTCATGAGGAGATAGGTGTATCGTTTCCAAGCGTGTTTGTCCAGATGTCGCTTGCGCTGTCAGACCAACAAAGGAAGACTCCGATGGCGTGTTGCATACGCCACCGCTGGCGCCACCACCGCCACCTTGCATTGGGGTATGATTCTTTTCACCACTGGCGATAAGGCTGCTACCGGTCGCTATGCAGTTCGAAAGGAGTGGACTGCTTGGTTGTGTCGCCCCATGCAAGGAAAACGATAACGCCGTCTCGGAGCCGCCGCTAACGGTCAGTCCGAGGCACGTCGGAGAAGAGTCATCCAAGGCTTTTTGAGAATTCTGCATCACCGCACCGGGTATCATTGGAGTCCAAATACTTGGATTAAATGGGCTGGAGACACCGGAAGAAATCCCTGAAAGAATCATAAAACCAAGCAAGACCTTATATCCTCACCGATCGTTCAGCTTTCCCCTATATATCCCGTCCGTCCTATGTCCTTTTTTTTATAGTGTAGAATGGCGTCACCTCTCTGTTGTTGCTGGTTTTTCGTGTTTGTGCGTGTGTGAGTGGGCGAGTTGGTGCAGTGGTTTTGGCACGTTCCAAGAGAAAAGCAACATGAGCAAAAAAAAAAAAAAGATACGGAAAAAGAAAAAAAAACATAGTATCCATCGCAAACTCACCCCTGTCACAGGCCCGCACAAAAAATAAAGGGAGAGGAGGGGTGAGAAACAGAAAAGAGCATATATTTCTTCTTGCATTAAACGGAAAGTCCCTTCTCCACCCACAGAAGCGGTATGTGCGCTGACGTGCCCCCTTCATTTCTCAATGGATTCATCATGGCGTTTCTGCTCTGGCGTGCTCGCTGAAGCCAATAGTGCGCAGAGCCCCCTGCCACAACAGCCTCCTGCTCCTTCGCCCCCTCGAGAGGAAAAAGAATTACCGGCAAAGGGAATGAGCTAATGGTCATACCACCAACATCCTTCTGGCTACCGTCTTTACCCAACAGTGAAAGAGTCCCCATGGACGTATCTTTTCGCTGCCGTGAGAGGCGCTGCATGACTCTTCGCTGTTGCTGCGCCATCCATAGCCGGGAAAGTGGAAAACGTTTCGCTATAACCTCCAGCGCTGCATCATCCGCAGTGTTTGTGTGGCCTCCAACTCCTAAAAGGACCGGCTGTAGTCTTAATAACTCATGGGCAGTGCGCTCCGCATCCTGCTTCGTGATGCCGCGGGGCAGACCGGCCTTGGTGTTTAGTACAGCAACACCACCCTTCCTCCAACTGAGAGCATCGTTATTCATTTCGGACGTGTCAACTTCTCGTTGCCTCTTTGATCGCAACATGGAAATGGAGTCATTTTTCACTCCAGATGCCATCTTGAGCCACGCACTCCGGGACAAAGCGGAGTCACTTTTCCCATTCTTGTCCACATCACAATCATCTTTCTCTCGTGTATCGGCAGTACAGGCACATTTGGTGAGAAGGGACCGAAAAAATAACGGCTTGAATCCATAAAAACTAACGGGAAAGGGAGCCGGCATGCTGTGAGGCATCTGGGAATTCCCTTTTGAACTATCATCTCCCCCTTCCAAAGACATCATGGGACAAAAATAACAAATACGACCATTCAAAGCCCTAATTGCGTCTTCCAGAGAACAATACCTGGATGCACCGTAATCGGTACTATCAGCAGAACCATCCGGTGTCTGTGGAAGCCACACACTTGTGAGACTCATAGGTCTTGGAAAAAGTCGCGCCCGTCTTCTGCCCTGAACACCCAAACAATGCCATCGAAGCAACTTATCAGAACACGACATGCAAAGGTTTTGGCGGCCCTTACCAGGCTTCACACGTCCCACATGCAGCATTTCTTCGGCGGGATGACTGCGATGGGCAGCTATAGCATGCCCATAAGACAATATAACCGGACGAGCATCCGTTGCAGCCGCATCGCAGGACGCAAAGAACGGCTCATCCTTCTTTGAAGTCAAATCGATGCCAGTGGCTGAAGAAAGCGATTCACCGCTAGGAGTCGACAGCAGCACATGGCCTCCACCACGCGGAATAGACATAGCTCCACAGGGATATTCGGTGCTAACAAGGTGAATTGTCACGCCGTCACGTAAGCGAAAGCACTGCCACATAGTACCAACATCTTTCTTTCCTTCCGGACCCTTACAGAGAAAGTGACAACGTTCCACAAACGGGTGATGTCCGGTTTCCGACTGCGCAAGGTACAATGCCGCGTCCAGCAAAAATGCGACAAAACCACGTCGGGCCATCACCTCTGCGTGTCCATCCCGAAGGAAAATATCCGCCTCTGAGGAACACAACGGAGGCTCGTAGCCAACGCATCTTGTACCGCTGCCCAGCGATACACAGATAAAAAATGGTGTGTCTTCTTCTTCGATGGGTGAAGAAGGCAACTGCAATACAATGCCTGCAATAACAGCTCCTCCGCCATTCAAAGCACTCATGGCATTGCGGTGCCAACCATCCCTCGCAGGCTGGCAAAGCAATGCGGCGGCAAATGCCTCGAGAATTGTCCTTGCGACGGGAACCCCGCCGCACAATATATCCATCTATCCATCCCACAGTAAAAAAAAACAGCCCAAATAAAAGGAAAACGCCATCATCACCCCAGCAAGAGCAATGCAAAAGCAATAGGGCGCAAAATTAAAAGGATATAAATATATAAAGGATAAAAAAAAAAAACTGACAAGTCACCACATCCCACCGCCCGCTTTACTTTTCATGAGCCAATATTCTTAGTACGGCTATTGACGTCCCCCTTTTTGCTCGCACCCCAACAAAAACCCTTCTTTCATATCAATCCCGTTCTCGTTGCCTTTTCTGTCATGCTTTACTTTCTCAAATAAGTTCCCCTGGCAATGCCGGCCGCCTCAGCGTGGTACGCCAGGGTCAATTGCCCCGTATCGCCGGGGGAAACCAAGAGCCAGCAATGTTTCCCCCACGGAGTCATTGTTGTTTTTGTTGGCGCAGGGCTGAAGGCATCAACCGGAGTCCGGACCAGCTGCGTCGTGCTGGGGCACGACACGAGGTCTGGAGACACGCGATACCGCAATGCAAACCATCAAATTTATTCGAGAAAACAAGAGGAAAACAACAAACAAGAATAAACAAATAAAAATAAAAAAATAAAAAATTAAACCAACGCCTCTCAATTTAATCAACACGACACCTGACTTCCGCATCTTTTTACTTCAATTCCTGCGTTAATGTTTTCTTGTTCGTTTGTTTTTTCGTTTCATTTTCCCTTTTTTTTTTTTTTCTTTTGTCTTTATTCAAATTTCGCTTTGGGCTTATTTTGCTTTCCCCCCACAGTCGTTGGCAGTCTCTTAATTTCTCTCCACCACGATCCCTCCGCTGAAGGGTCTTGGGGCATAAAAAGAAAGGAAACAGTAAGCCACTCCTTGGTGGACTCAATATTGATGGCACGCACAGGCACCGGCTTCCGCGTTTTTCTCAAGACGATGGACGCAAAAACGTCTTGTATATACTCGAGTATTCCGAGAGTGAAAGAAAGACCTTTTTGCCTGCTTCACTCGTCAAGCCCGCTTCCGCGGCGGCGGCCAACAGCTTGTAATTTGCGAGCAAATCCTGGCCTTCCGTCAGATCTGGAGTGCAGGCCTTCAGGTGCACCAGCATGGGCAAAAGAGAAACGTCAGCAGCATTCATTGTGGCTCCACCAAAAAATGGACCCTCCCCAAACTGATGTTCCGCCAATAATTTCTCAAGCTCACCTGCTGCCCAATCAAATTCTTCCTTTGCATTCGTGTTTTTTGGATCCTTTATGAGAGAATACATGGCATCCATAAAGTAATCCACATTAGATTCAACAAACCTCACATGGTACGATCCATCGGCATCCTTGGGAAGTAGCGCAGGCCCATGCTCTGGGAACCCATCATCAAGATAATGAACAATAAGTTGAGACTCATGAACGTAGGTACCCCGTGGGGTAAGCAACGTTGGCACAGTTTCACGCTGGTTAAACCATCGGAACCACGAGGGCAATTGTTTCAAATCAATTTCAAGCATGGGCAAATCAATATTCTTCAGTGCACATGCCAAACGAGGGCGATCCGAAAATGGAGAATATTTGTTAACAAAAAGTACATAGCCAGGAGCCAATGACCATGTGACGTGCGATTTTGGCACCTTACTCTTAAAGCCAATAATGTATTCTTCTGGCTTTGAAATCGTTTCCTTCACAGTTGTACGCTGCATGGACGTCACGTACATTTTCTTGAGACGAGGAGCCTCATGGAAGATGTCATAACCACAATAGTAACTTAAAACTGGACGGAAACAAGCAAGAAATGGAACGACCATAACTTCAGCCATGGAAAACGTGTCATCAAGAAAATATGGTCCATCCCCCTGATGTTCTGCAATGATACCTTCGATATATGCGGTGTTATGATCCACGGACTTCCGCTTCTCCTCATTGAAAGGGTCCCTAACAAGGCCAAAATATGCTTTGACAAGGTCGCCGATCTCACTCAGAAAAAACTCCACGCGGTGCCGTTGGTAGGGGCTTGACCCAATAAGGGCGTTCTCGGGAGAAGAAATGCGGTCAATGTACCGTGAAATGAGATCTGACTCAATCATGCATTTTTTTCCATCTACCTGAAGCATTGGAACCGTTTCCCGTGGGTTCAGCTCCTTGTACCACTGCGGCATGTCATCGCCAAGAGGAACCTCCACCTCCTCCAATGTGACACGCTTTTCCTTCGCCGTGATCAACACGCGTTGGCAAAAGGGGCATATTCGGTTTGTAAAAAGTTTCAAAGCCTTCATAATGTTTGTTTCCTGTAGAAAAGTTAGTGGATATTGACTCAACGCAAATTCCTAAAAAGCACACAAATTCACATACACAAAAAATAATAATAATAATAATAATAATAATAAAATGAAAGTATCAGAAGAAATATATATATATATATATATATATATATATATATATATATATATAAGCTTACATTAGAATCAGTTTTTTTTCTGTTTGCCTGATCTCCTCTTCATGGACACACTTCCGCCATTCTCTCTTTCTCTCTCTCTCTCTCCTTTCTTGCATGAATAAGGAACCAACAGTAGTGAGCAAATTAAGATCAATTGCGAGACAAGCGTTCAATGTCAATAATGCAAAAACACGACGCTACTCAGCGCTCGGTGTCTTCTGGAAATAGACGCGACAACAGTGTCTCCGCCAAATAAATAGTCTGGCGCCGACTTATCCGCGCATCCAGCGGCCTGCCGCTCTCGTAAGCGCGTAGCACCGCCGTGTCCCTCGTGGACAACATGGAAGATTGCATTGTGCGCCACAACCTCATATTATCCTTGGGGTTGCTTTGGAGATACTCTCTTGCCTTCGCCGGGTTCACCGTCCACAGAGCAGCGGCAAAGCTGACAAGTGGCAATATGCGGCTTTCACACATCGCTCTCTCCTCTGCTGTCAATGAGACAAGGAGGCCATGGGTGTCACCCACTCCCATCACAATAGCTGAAGCCTCATCCGATGACAATGCCAACCGGTTCAATACTGTGCCAATGGAATTATGTTGATAGACCGACGGGCCACCACGCGGAATTTTCAGCAAAGCATCATTGAAGGAAACGAGGTGCAGCGCACCAAAAGGAAAGCAGGAACTAGCAAAAACAAAAAGAATATCAGCGCCCTGAAAATTGCGATGTGCCAAAAGTACTCGCTCCAGAGACTCTCCAACCATGACAAATGGCGCCCGCGGCTCCAGCAGGGCACAACGAGACGGGTTGGTATGTTCCCCAAGCAGAAGCCTATCGCACCATAGGCCCATGTAGTCCACCACAGGCTCCGAATCCCATACCTGTGGACTCCGTATGCTACCACGACTCCGAAAAAGTCCATTGACTGCCATCCCCCTAAAAAATCGTTCTCCTCTATGGTAGCAGTGGTTCTGACGAGCCCGTCCATGAGCATTCCGGGCGTGGAGGCGATTCTTATCAGGGTTGTGTATGTCACTTGGAGCGGGAGCACACGTGCCAAGAATTTGTTGTGCTACACGGTTGCCTAGCGCCCCGCGCGCCTCATTTTTCTGATAATCACCACATCCAAGACAAACGATGAGTCGTCTTACAGGAATATCTGCAAGGGATAATTTGACACGTATCAACATTGAACTCGCCATAAATTCCAATATATATATATATATACGTACACATATACACTGGTGTAAGAAGCAAGGATGCAGAATTTGTCCTATTAAGCAGAAAAAGTAAGCAGAAAAAAAAAAAAAAGAAGAACAATCTCCATTACTTCTACGCCATATCAGCGGAGACCTCTCGCACGCCGGGCACTTTCAATAAATCATTCCCCCAAGACCCCTCTCCACTCCTGGCCTTGTTTTTGCTGCTGATGCCTCCTTTTCTCCACCTCACATTTTCCTCCAGATTCTTCCTCGTCTTGATTTCCTTTTTTGTGAGCAAATTTCCTCTCGATTTAGATAAGCATACGTGCTTGTATTCAATGTAAATTAACGGTAATTTGAAATGCCCTTAAAACGAGCCTCATGTGTCCTCCTGCCATCCGTACAGGAAAAAAGAGGTGGACCCCCATTTCCCATTTCTCAAAAGTTTCTCACTTTTATTATATATTTTTTTTCTTCTTTTCCCTTTCCTGTTTTCTTCAATCACTCTCCTCCTAATTTCCTTAGTTCAAGGAACCCGTGCCACATCACAGTGTTCTTACTCTCAGCAATCAGAGTTGCGGATTGGCAGTCGCCGCCTCCGTCGCGGATGAAGATGTGGATGAAGGCACATCGCCCTCTGCGATAGCCTGTTCTCGTCGTCGATGCTCCGCCTCCTCCTTACGCGCACGAAGCTGAGCATCTCGAGCCTCACGTATTTTTTTCCGTGTATTCACAAGAACGGTGTCCTCCCTGTCCTCCCGAAGAAAGATGGTTGCCCCCTCTAATTCCGAGGCCTGCAGCTCTGTGATGGCGCGGGAAGCATCTTCTGGAGTGACGAACTCGACCACAGCTCTCCCGCCTGAAAGCACTTTGCAGAACGTCACCTCACCCGCCTGACGCAAATGATCTTTCAGTGTATGCCAGGTGGTTTCGTCGGACACCCCGGACACCTGAACCCGCTGACCCACCAGCTTTTTGATCCCATCAATCTCCACCTCCACAGCTGTAAGAGTGAGGGGGTCTACGCGCCGCACAGGTGGGTTGAAACTGGGCGGGGCTGCTGACCATGCCTCCTCGTCTACCGCGCTCGGTTGACCCCAAACACCTTCCATGGCACCACCGCGTCCGCGGCGAAAACTACCACGACCACGATTTACGCGCGCACCCGTTGATGCACCACGCCATCCAGCGTCACCCTCATTCCACGCGCTTCCAGAGCCACGACCACCGCGGCCTCCACCTCCACCGCCAGATCCCCAGCCACCGCCACTGCCGCCGGATCCCCAGCCACCGCGACTTCCACCGCCACCACCGCCGGATCCCCAGCCACCGCCGCCACCGCCACTGCCGCCAGATCCCCAGCCACCACGACCTCTACGACCACTGCCGCCGCCGCCGCCAACATCAGCGCCCCAGCCACCACCACCAGCATTGCCATCAGAGCCCCAACCACCGCCGGCTGATCCGTCATCGTCACCCCACCCTCCGCCGGAAGAGGACCCCTTGCCCCATCCCTGCATTAAAGCCGCTGTGACGTGTAGCACCCTCAAAGACGTGCGCTTCATCTGAATATTTGTAACCTTTGGGTACACCTGAGCCTTGCTTCTTTCCCTTCTCCCCTCCCTTATTATTATTGTTATATTTATAATATATATATATATATATATATATATTTTTTTTACTTTTTCCTTCACACTATAAAATATACTTGAAAATTACAGTTCACAACACAAAGAAAGAAACGGAAATTGGTTTTGAGGATAACGCCCAGTTCTTTTATATCTTCCTCCTGTTATAGTTATTTGTTCTTACTTTCCCTTTTCCTCCAATTCGCGCACATAATTTCTCCACACCCCTCTCATTCTCTTAATATTTCGGTGTTTTTAACCCCAATTCCAGATTGGATTGCCCGTATTTAACGGTGCATCAAGTGAGACATAATGGCACACCACGCTACTTGTAAGAAAGAACTGTAAACATAACGAAAATGAGAAGGGATGTAGTAAAACAACGGAATCCAGTTTACGCCCCAGAAGATAAGACTGTACTGAATCATATCAGGCCAGTCTTCTCTCAGTTGTCGATCCAACTGCTTTTCCACCCCTTCTAGAAAAATCGGAACATCCACAGTCCACCCAAAGTCGCCGTCCTCAGTTGCGCAAAGCTGGCGACGACCCGTACGGTAAATAAAATAATGACTCAACGTTGCTACATACGAGAGATACAACGGTGTTGTCGCGTTGGCTGCTATCCAACTCAAAAAACCCTTCAAGAGCGACCGGCGCCGAGTTATGGCAGCTGGTGGGAAAAGTGCATCAAGCCGTCGATACAAAGATAGAAAAAAGAAAGTGTTAAATACGACTGTAAAACTACAAAAGATGAAGCTGCGCCGAAGGTCAATCACGGGAGCAGGAGTATTATCCTTCTCAAACCTGAGGCGAGTCAGCAATCTGTGAATAAAATCGGGACATCTTACTAGCAGCGGAGAGTCGTCCTGCGACAGAACACGATCCCTCCGCGCACATGAGTTCCTTACCAACACCTGGGTTACGATATCGGCAGAACACCCAATTGTCGTCCCGATGCAAACGTTACTCCTCCATGGTGACTCGCGAAGCCAAAAGGAAATAGAGCGACCGAGTCGTGACGGGTTCATTTCCAGATGCGAAAAAGATTTAAAAAAAAAAAACCTGGAAAAAAGGAATTCCGCGCCAGTTCTCCAGTAAATGCAGAAGGCCAAGAAAATGAATTGTGTGGGAAAGAAGACGGTGTCCAACTCCTCCTCGCCTGCGCCCAGCCACCACAATCACCCAACTGTCTCCAAGCTCTCCTCTCTTTTTTTTTTTTCTCCTGGGTTGCAGCACAAGCCGCAGAGAAGAATGAAAAACAAGGGGGGAGAGAAAAAGTAAAGGTCAGCAATGGGATCCAAGAAAGAGACATCATCAGCTCAAAGAATGGAGAGTAGGAAATAAAACAACAGCCCCAACATGCGGCGTCAATGCCTGTAGATGCGCTAACAATAAAAAAAAGAGGGGGAGAAAAAGCAGGCAATAGTCAGGAAAATAAAACAAAGGACAAAAGAACTTATAATTCATGCCAGGAAAAAGATGCCCGAGAAGCACAGAACTTTTCATCTGTTTCTGCTCCGCAGTAGAGAACACAAACAACGAAGAAAGAGAAATCGGCATCCTCCAATACTCAGCCAACAACAACAACAACAAAAAAAAACATCATTTTATTGCCATACATAAACAAATAATAATTCAAATGCTTGTTTGTTCGTGTATGGCAATCGTCTTTTTTTTTTTTTTACAATTGCCAATACAGTACAAGAAATGTACTCTGGGCTCCACCTGCACACTCAATCACCCGTCTTGTCGTTAATTCCGCATCGCTCTAGCACGCAGAAAACTACAATTTCAAAATATTTTCGGGAAGAAGAACGTCTTTAACCCTTTGTTTACATTTGGGACATTTGTGATTGATTTTCTTTAGCACAGCATTCTCCAACAACGTCCCTTCCAGTGAAGAAATGCCCTCTCGGCAAACAACAAGCCTTCGCAATGAACGCAGCAGCCCATCCCTCCAAATTCTAATTCGACGCTGCGGCTGCCATCTTGTAGATGTAGAACTAGTGGGAATAATATTGCTTCCATTTTCCTCTCTTCTACCCGAAAAAGATGGCATTCCATGCTGCTCCTCACGCGAAGCGTATTGTGTATCCGTGGTGGACGGAACTATTCCCCGAGAGAAACTCGTACCCTCTTCTGGTGACAAATGAAGGCGAATGTAATTTGCCCGTATGGTGTCAGCGTCGTGTGGTTGGGCTTCCAGAGGACATTCACCGAGTCGTGCCGTCAAAGGATTCTTTGATGGAATCAGTCCAACGCATGGACGACAAAACGCATGACAACACGGTAACATAATGACGATATCGTCATCCGCCGCATTGACATCATTGTTTGAATTGCTCCCAGTTTTTCCTTCAACCATTTTGATACCCTTCATGGTGTTTGCAACGGAAGCAAGTATGCGAACATGCTGTATGCGGTGGCACGTGGAGCAGGACAACACACTGCCTAAACACGATGATGTTTGTGCCGCCTCAAAAGAGTTTTCTAACCTTAACTTTGACTTGAACATGGAAAATACCTTGCAAAAGAATCGATTTAAACTCCGCTTCACACTTTCCTGCATGGAAACAGTTTCCCTAGAGCCAAACCCGTGGCGCCGGACCGCCATTTGGGCGTCGACGTCGGATAGACGCATTCCGTTGTTCGTCAGCATACCTCCACGAAAGTAGAAATAGGCACGGGTCACCCCAATACAAGATATAATACCCACAATAAGGAGAATACCTGATATCATGGCAAAAAACTGTGACATCATTCCCACAAACTCAGGGTTTATTCCAGCCCCGTTGGCCTGACAAACGGAACACATACCCAACCCTTGGATTTCTTGATCGTTATTACACTCCATAACTCTACTCGTAGGGATGCATGACTGCGTCGCACAACACCACAAACAAGCATCTGATCCATTTATTGAACTGTTATAAGAGAGACAGAGAGCGCATGTATCAGCATACTGACAAGGGGAAGGACACGTTTCTGATGACCTAATAGGTTTCTCTCCTGAAGAGCACACCCGACTTTTACTAACACAACGCCGCTCCTCGCAACACCATGCGCATTCCTCTGTCTTGTGCAGACAATCATCCGATGTCTGATATTTGGTGCAAGCTTCTATGGCACATGCTGACCCGTTCCCATCTCTCTGGCACGTTGTACCTTGCTTACAGCACGTGGCATTATTTCCAAAAACACAGCACTCATCGCTCTGTTCACACGCTGCCACTTTACCCCTAGGTGCATAACAGCATTTGTTCCCACCAGGCACGCAATAAAAGTGCGGGGCTTCTCCACAGCAAATAGGGGCCTCATTGGGGCAATAGCCTCCCCCACAACGCACGTTTCCCTGAAGGATCCTGTTGTCCTCACGAAGAAATAACACAGACAGCTGAGATGATTTTTTCAGACCGACTTTGCTGTTAAACGGTTCCTTGGTAAGCACATCAGATTCGCTTTTATCATCCCATAGTGGGGTTGATTTTTCCAAGGGCCCTACTGTCGCAACACCCACAGCCAGTACCTCTGTCCGGTAGTGAAGAGCCACTATAGCCAAGAGTAATATTATCTCCATGAATACGTAGTTCATTATCTTCTACTTGTATAACTATTATCCAACAATATATATGTATTTATATATATTGAAATTGTGGATCCAATATTTTTACTTGTTATTCCTCAAAGGCGAAAAGAGAAGAGGGATAAATAAATAAATAAATATTTGTATATAAGCTCATTTCAGATGAGACTCGCACCCTCAAAAAGAAGAATAATCACACACACACATGCAATCAAAGTAAACAATAAAAAATAAAAAATAAAATATAAAAAAAAACGGAAAAAAAAAACCTAAAGTCGGACGATGTGTTCAATGAGTATGTTGTCCTTCACCCCACGGCCACACCGAGGACACACACCACGACAGTGTGCCATAACAATCATTTCTTCTGTCATTTTCGTTTCCTTCAATTGCCCTTGACTCTGAGATTTATCCTTTTCAAGAAATTCAGAGGATATATCACGACATTTTGCCTCGACCCCAGCCTTACCACCTGACTGAAAAATTAAATCTTTGCTGCGTGAGCCGCGAACCCTTCGACTAGAGTCCAACCCCATGCAAGGGTAACAGAATAAATGATTACATGGTAATAAAATAACAACAGCATCGTCATCATCATCATCCTTATTGTTATTATCACCACCGTTACCAAGAAAAACATCGCGCTGAGGAATGGAAGTGGCATCAACGGCACTGGGAAGCACACGGTTCATATTTGATTCTTGTCTCTCCCGGGGTAATTTTGATACGCCACCTAATATTTCCTTGACGAGCCTTTGCACGTGCAATATGCAGTGACAAGAAGAGCAAGAAATCACACGATTATAACCCAATTCGTCATGCGATAAAGTGTTTTTGGCACTGCGACCCCTCATCCACCACCGGCGCACTGCTCCATCACAATTATTGAATCCATGACGACGCACCGATGAACCTCTTGTTTCTGGTGCATGGATGCGAGCATCGTCCACATCAGGCTGTTGACGTCTCAGTATCGAACAGCGCATCGCATAGGGCAGAGCGAGACCGATGGTAGCAGCTCCAACAAGTAACACAATGACAGCTGACGGAAGGGAAGAGATTGCAGCATATTGTAGCCAAAATAAAACACCACGGCCTCCTTCTAGACATTCGTCGCAATCTACCAACTTCAAGAAGAACTGGTCTTGTGCGCAATTGGATATTTCTGATCTGGGAATGCAACTCTGGGTGCTACAGCACCACACACATGAAACGCTATGGCTATTATTACTTATGGCGCCTCTAAGGCATCGACGACAAGTATCAGCGTATTGACATGGCGAATAGCACATTTCGCCTCTAGTAATAGGTTTTTCATTGATGCATTGATGTACTGAAGAAACACAACGCCTCTCTGCGCAACACCAACGACACCCCATTTCACCTTGGTCAGTCAAACAACTATCAACATCAGAGTGAACGGCACAACGATCCTTTACACACAGAGATCGATTACTCGCATCAATGCCACAAGTTTCCGAAAATCCACAACAGGATGCTTTGTAAACCCCTGGACAGCACATCTCCCCCTGTTGACATCCAATTCCACCCCCTTCAAAAGCGTTGCAGCACTTTTCTCCGGCACGCACGCAATAGTAGCCCAACATTCCCGGAAAGGCACAATATATCGGTGCAGTCCTGGGGCATAAGCTTACACCGCTTGGAAATTCGCCAACGGTAGCATTCCGCGAGTGGACGAGCATATCCCCATCCTCTGCTAGAGCATTCACATGAAAAATGCTCCAGCCAAACAAAAAAAACAAAAGAAACAGATAAAAAGATGTCTCTAAAAACCCAGTCATCATCAAAAAAAAACTACACATGGAGAAAACTACCTGAGTCTTGGTTTGTGAAGAAGTAAAACAAACAAAAATAAATAAATAAATAAAACAATATATATATATATCAACATGTGTTTTTTTTGAAGTCTCCGAAATTCTCGTAAAAATAAAAAAAATGTATTGGCACACACACACACACACACACACACACAAAAAGAAGGTTTATCAATACCTACAGCAGAGCGATCCTATCCCATCTGTCAGTTTGTTGTTGCTGTTGTTTTTCTGCATATAAGTGAATTAGTTGCATATCTTCATACCGTTTTCTTTCTTTTTTTTTTTCTTACCTTAAATTTCTTAAAAGAGAATACTTGGAAACTCCTTTTAAAAAATAAATTTATAATCTTTTCCTCCTCCTTTTTTGTTGCTTTGTGATGATGAGTGTTTATCCTTTGTTACACCTAACTCATATGTACGTGCATAACATTTTCTATCGCCCCTTCCCACTCGTACACGATACTGCTTTTTATATAAATAAATAGCAACTTGCCCAAAATCATGTTATTTCCCTCTTTTACCAAAAAACCTCGTGGGAATTTGCATAAATTAGATAGTTCGTTAATTTTGGCGGCCGCAAAACAGGTCCGTTGGTAGCATTTTAGAGTCAAATTAGCAAAAAAAAAAAAAAAAAAAACTCTCAGCCCCACCAAAATTACTTTGAATATTATGAAAAACCTCTCACAAACACGCAAACTCCGTGTCGGAAGATTCCGGGCGAATAAGCTTTGCTTGCAGCTATCCCCATGATAATAATGAAGGCAGTAATTATCTCACTTTGTTCCAAAAAAGTGGAATGCTATAACCGCCGCAGCATGAATACCCTGTTCAACTGTTGATTTCTCTCTGCTTATCCTTCCCTTAGATCCTTACAAGATCAGCCCAAATTAACAATAAGCCAGCTGATCTAATTTGTCAAAAAAAAAAAGTGATGGACATAATCTATTTATTTCCAACAGTCAATTCAACTATCCACTTTGAGCGCCAAGTTGCCAAAAAACGCCATAATGATCAGTGCTTCGCCTAATCCAGATAATTCTCCAACCACCGCCTTAACTTAGATATCTATTGTTTATGAAGATCGTTATTTTTTTTTTTTATTTTTATTTTTTTAAACTTCCGTGGGCATCTTTTTCCTGTTGGCGGAAAAAAAGAATATTTTTCTGGGCCGCTGGCCAAATCCTGAGTTTTTCAGTCATAGAAAACAAACCCGATAGAAATGAGAGTGAGATAAATGGAATAAAAGTGGATGTACCATATCCCCAAAGCTTAACTCCAAGTAAGCGTATATTTATATTATACCATCCATTAGCTACAATCATGACCCGTTCACTCTATTCGAATCGGAAATGCAGATATTTATTGCTTATGAAGGGGAGTCTTTGGGGTCCTGCAGCCACAAGGCCCCGCTGAAAGGGAAAGAACCAAAAAGGGGGTTGGTGGTAAGTTCAAAATAAAAAATCATCTGGCCGCTATCGGCTCCCTGCTGCTCCCCCTAAATTTGTGTTCTTCCCAAAATTCGTAAGATAGGAAAGTGTCACAAAGAGGTGTAATCCTTTTACCAGGATGTATATTCATTAAATTGGCTAGCTCTCCGGCGATCATTCTCTTCACAAGCTCCTACTAAAATAATAATAATAATAATAATAATAATAATTGGTTCTTGGACGAAATCTTTTTGGCTTCATTCAAAAATTTCCAACGATATACAATTTCTGGCTTCATAGCAGCTTTCTTTTTTTTAAATATGCGTCTAATAAGCAGTTCTACTTTTTTTTTTTCTCACAAGATCAGAAACAACACATTTATCTTTTGATTTTTAAAACTGATTCAAACAACTTCTCCCTTTCTTCTTCCACCCGTAAACATACCTTTCCCTCTTTACTAATTGGATGATAATATTCCCCTAGAAATTTTTTAGGGTAACACATCTTGCAAAGACTAATACAAAAAAGAAATAATAATAAAGCTAAAGTAGGGCTGGTAAGTACCAGTGATATTACCAATACTATTACAACCACTAAAAAGTAACTTGTTCCTGTGGTAATATATACCACAAATACATACTTTTTAAAAAAAGCACGACCCATTACCCAGAGCAAAATTTATAATCCGTTATTTTCTTTGCATTTCAAAAGAATAATATATATGTATATATATATATATGAAATTCATTATAATACAAGAACCCCACTTATAATTTTTCAAAGAAATGAAAAAAAAAAATAAATGACTGAATCGGATTTTTGGGTTGTTCTGTAAAGTACTTTTGTGCTTTTACTTCTGTATATATATATATATATATATATATATATATATATATATATATATATATATATATATATTAAAGTAGCAAAAAAGAAAAAAAAAAAAAGGACTTTAATAAACAACAAGCACACATTTCACAATTATGGTCACATAATTTGTACACAAAATTAGAAAAGACCTACAAATAGATGGAGCAAATGGAGTAAAATAAACGACTTCAGTTTCGTATAATGAGGCAAAAAAGCAAAAGAAGAAAAAATGAAAAAGTATCGCAAAATCGCCAGCAAATTAACTCTCCATAAATGTTTGCAGCCATCTTCTTTTTTCCTTCAAAAGTTCACTCCTCGAAAAATACTATCGCATAATCATCATTCAGTCAATACATAACCGACCTTCCATATACATTATATTATTATTATTCAATGCTCATGGCTCTTAGTTAAATATGAGTGGAGATAAATATCTTAAAATAAGAAGAGTTTTTTCTTTAAATAAAACGATAAAATGTACAATATATATGTAATATATATGTATATTATGAGGGGAAATAGTGCACTTCTTTAATAATAATAATTACCAAAATGTGGAAGATGATGCTTTTCCGAATAATCACAAAATTGTTATTCTCATTATTATTGTTGCTATCATTGTCGCCAAGGCTGCTGGCCGGAAAAAAAAACTTTCCCATATAAAACAAAAATAAAAATAAATGAAAGACAAATCGTTAGACGTCGGGCTCGCCATATCGTCTTCGTTTGCGTCGACGGCGTGTGTATATTCAGATGGCTACTATCGTGAGATGCAGCACCCCATTTGGATTGGAGATATATATATATATATATCAATAGGTGGCGGTTCAAGACTCTTCGATCCACAAGACGCTGCCGCGAGGTTGGGACCAAAAATAGGATGAACGGCAAAAATAGAAACAGGGAAAACATTCTCCCTGCTGTTGCCGGCTCCTTCGCTCCTTCCGTCCGGGTCTCTAATAAAGTTTAATAGGAAGAAATCACGTAACAGTACCGTCGCGCAGCCCGAATCTGTCATCAATCGAAGCGAGCGAATATCTCGCAAATCATCAAAAACAATTTTTGATGCGCGCCTGCGGCTTCCAAGAAAAAGGTGTTATTTTTTCCCTCCTTTAGATGTAAGGCCTTCGGCGTATCCTCCCTGGCGCAGTCGGCAGCGCGTTAGGCTGTTAACCTACAGGTCGTTGGTTCGAATCCAACGGGAGGAGTTTTTTTGTTGCTTCGAAAAAAATTTTTTCGTGTCAAAAACATGGACGAGTAGGGGATCGAACCCTAGGCCTCCTGTATGCAAAACAGGCGCTCTACCACTGAGCTACACGCCCCGTGGCGAAGGGGAAAAATTGGTCAGGCTGATAGACAAAACTTCCTCATGTCTATCGTTTTAGCTCAGATTTTTGCGACGGCGAAGGCGCTCCAGTGGCCTAATGGATAAGGCTTTGGACTTCTAATCCAAGGATTGCGGGTTCGAGTCCCGTCTGGAGTATATATTTTTTTCCTTTGTGCAAAGGTGAAGGGAACAATCACGTTTAGAGCAGGCGGGACGGTGCCTTCCTAGCTCAGCGGTAGAGCGCACGGCTTTTAACCGTGTGGTCGTGGGTTCGATCCCCACGGATGGCGCTTTTTTTCCAACTTTCATTTTTGAGGGAAATGACGCCGGTGTGGGTTCTCGCGTGGATGCGAGGGAGCCCTCGTAGCCCAATGGATAAGGCGTTCGCTTCCTAAGCGAAAGATTGCGGGTTCGAGTCCCGCCGAGGGTAATTTTTTTTTTTTTTTTCATTCCTGCGGCGTTTATCTGCGGTTCTTGATGCGAGCATCTCTTGTGTATGCAAATTAGTCCAAACCACACTTTTTTTTTCCCGAGAGGAACACCTCGCACTTGTTGGCGCGACAAATGAACAAAGGAGGAAACAGGCATTTTATCCATAAGCGTTAATAAGCGCATCCCAAAAACGATAGACACACACACACATATTTATTTTATATATATATATTTTGGCTCCGCCATTTCTCTCGCAGCGTCACGTAAATCAAAATGACAAGGACACCAACACCACCACCAAGAACAGAAAACAAAAAAGCTAACAAGCGTGTCTTTTTTTTTCTTTTTTCTTCTTACCTTCATCGGAGGGAGATAAAGTAGTTCAACAGAGCTCTCAACTGTTCAGAACGTTCGGGATCGTGTGTGTGGTATTGAAGGTCGTTCAGAAGCCTGGAAATAACATCATCCAAGGCATCACCATCAGTGAATGCAGTCGTTGTGGCGTACTGATGAAGAAGTCCAGGGTCGCTCAACCGAGGAAAGTCCTTCGGCCCTCTGTCGTCTTCTGCCCTTGCTTCTGAAGGAACATCTTCTTCGCATGATGGTACGGAAAGCACCGCCACGGAGTTCGCCCCATTCAACTCCTCAAAAGATTCTTCTTCGTTTTGAAAACATTCACTTTCAAACAGAGTCACTCCATCCTCTTCTTGCTCTTCACCCCCCCCGTCTGTTTCATCTGTTGTTTCGTCCTCGGCTAAAGGCGCGCACTGTTCCAGGGCACGTCGAACAAGACGCAAAACAATCTGTTTATTTTCAACCATCAGAGTTCCAACCTCTACCGGTACATATGCCCTCGCAGGATACTGCTTCACATTTTCGCCGTAAAGAACATTGAATTCTCGAAAAAGTTGATGTCGGCACAAGTCTTCACACGTAGGACGCTGCTCTGGAAAAAAAACAAGACAACGTGAGATCAAGTCCATCCACTTTGTTTGACGGTCTCGTGTTGTATGCAAGCGCCAGTTGTTCCTAATCATTTCCATAAGTCGTGAAGGGCGAGGAACACTCCGCAGCAAATACATCTGTGCATTCCCCACCGGCATAAGGCGTTTAATCTCATCATGACTTGGTGTCCCAATGGTATCCAGAATCACCTCTAACTGAGTGCTGGCACGATGACCCTCCCACACACCATGTTCATTGAGGGCTGAGCTAACCCTAAAAAGGGCACGCCCGGTCACTAGTTCAAATAAAATGCATCCTAGTGACCACACATCAATGGACGTCTCCCCACGTGAAACCGTTGTTATGATTTCAGGTGGTCGATAGTAACGTGTACACACATAAAATGTATCACTCGCCTGAGCATCTCGCGCCAGTCCGAGGTCAGCAATAAGAGCGGTAGATTCATAGGGATTCGTATTGTGCAGACGAATAAGAATGTTTTCTGGCTTCATATCACGGTGCACAATGTTACACTTGTGCAGATAATCCAATCCAAAGCATATTTGGAAGGCAACCACAACACACACTTGTTCAATAAACTCCTCCGTGACTGCCAGGTTTAAACCGGCAGGAGAGGAGGCATGATTGATAAAGTGGAGCAAATCCCCTTTCATGAGAGGCATCACAATGTGAAGATTAAACTTGTCGCTGCCGCGTATTTTTGCCACTTCCGCCTCCAGTTGAGTCTGGTGCTTGAAAAGTGCGGCACCGCAACTAAGACCGGCATACGCTGGAGCCTGAACGTCCAAACTTTGCGGAGCCTCCCCTGACACCGCGGAGCCGCTGCATTGAATGCCATCCTCCAAAAGAGAACGGCCGTCCACACTACTGCATGAAGTTACAAACATGCTAAAAAAACCAATCACGTGTGGATGGGCGTCATGAAGAAAAGACATGGTGTCTATTTCACGAATGAGACGTTTGCTCTCCTGATCGACAAAACGCGCTGGGATGGTTTTAATGGCAACCTGCTCATTTGTCAGTAGGTCGTGGTATTCCTCCACAACACCAAATCCACCTTTGCCTACCAGTCTAACAAATTCATAACGTCCAACAAGACGCGGAGTGGGCATCGAACTTGCCAAGAAACGCTCCTCGTGAAATGACTCACCGCCACAACCAACCAAACAACAATCCCCTCTCTCCTTTCCCACAGCGTGTCGGAAGGGAGGGAAAAGAACAACAACAACAAAAAAAAAAAAAAAAAAAAAAAAACTATAAACACGAGAAAAAAAAAAAGAACAAAACAAATGATGAGCGGGATTGTACAGAATGACTGCGGCACAAGAGAAGAGAATCACCACGGACCAACACCCACACAGTGAGAGAAAGAGAAGTAGCGAGTAGACGAGATGAAGATCTCAAGAAAATCTCTTCATACAATTTAATTATATATAATTTGTTTTATCTCCTTGAGGGTGCCGGCGACAGAATCCATCCCAACAACAACAACAAAACGGCATGCCTTACTGCCGTCCCTATTTTTAGCCACCTTTAGCTGCCTTCTCCTTCTTTTCCTTCTTCTTTTTTCCCCGCTTCTCCAGGAAGTCAAACGCGTTATCCACGTCCACCACCTGCTGCTTTTGTTGCTTCTCCTCCATTTCTCGTCGTAACTCCTCCACGTTTCTGCCATCGCCTTGGCGCACAAGACGATTTTTCATCAGTTTCGTCTCCAGCACCTGCTTCCGTTCCTTCATCGCCTCGGCCTCCTCCCGCTCAAAGATCGATCGCACCTTCTTTTTGTACTCGCTAAGCGTACCATTGAACGACGTTACAGTACGGTTCCCCACCTCCCAAATCTGCATCTCTGTTTCCTCAATCAAACGAGCGTCGTGTGTCACCACCAGCACCCCTCCCCTAAACGCTTTAATCGCTTCGCAGAGGGCCTCGATCGACTCCACATCCAAATGGTTCGTTGGTTCGTCAAAGAGAAGAAAATGGGGCTTTTCCGTGCTGATTGCCGCAAAGGCAACACGAGCCTTTTGCCCCCCACTTAGGGTAGCAATCTGATTTTTGTGCACATTGCCCTCCAAACCAAAACTGCCCAGTTGACGGCGCGCCTTGTCCTCCTCATTGATGCCCAGGGACCGAATATATTCTACCGCCGTTTTCTCCAAAGGCAATTTATCCACAAAATGTTGGTTGTAGCGGCCGACACGGACCTTCCGATTAATCGTAACAACACCTACGGTGGGGTTCAGTTCACCGGTCATAATATTCAACAATGTACTCTTGCCAATACCATTGGGACCACACAATGTGATGCGGCTGTCTGTCCACAGGGCACAATTGACATTTTCAAATAACACCGGTCCACCAGGATAGTTGAATGAAACATCCTCCAGCTTGAAAATACAAGCATCCGGCAACTCGGGCGGTTCAGCAAAAGGGAAGTTGACAATATAGTCACGACGTTTTTCAAGGTACAATGGATCTAAACGACCTGTGCGAACTTGATCTTTTATCCAATCGTCAACCTGTGCATTCGACATTCCATTGCGCTTCTTCTCCTTTATCGTTTTGGAAACGGCTGCATATTTCTTATCCAACTCCTGATGCCGCTGACGCAGCTGTTCATCGAACCCACTGTACCCACCACGATAATAGTTCAGCAGATGATTCTCCACATGAACCATGTGAGTACAAACTTCATCAAGAAATCCGGCATCATGAGAAACAACAACAAGAGTTTTTGGACGCCGCACTTTTTCACTGTACTGCTCACACAAATACGACTCCAACCAAATGACAGCATTCAAGTCCAAATGGTTTGTCGGCTCATCTAGCATCAGTACATCCGGCTCAATAAAAACAGCAGATGCCAACGCGATACGCTTACGCCATCCGCCACTGAAGCTCTTTGTTGGACGCTCATGCCACTCCGTTGGAAAGCCCAAACCAAACAAAATACGACGGGCACGGGCCTCAGCTTGAGATGCGCCCATCATTTCCAGTTCATCTTCTAAAAACTGTAATCGGGCGAATTCCACTTCATTAAGCTCCACTTTCCCGCGCAAGGTCACCGCCTCAGTCGAATATTCCTTCTGCTTCTTATGACTCTCCAGAACAGCATCAACCGCACTCAAATCAGAGGCGTGAAACTCCTGTTCCTGTTCTACAAGCAACAGATCAAGATTCGACTGCACAGGTAACTCTCGGGTACTCAACAAACGAAGAATAGTCGACTTCCCTCTCCCATTTGGACCCATTAGTCCGTAACGTGAACCTGCAGAAAGCTTCACGACCGTATCCTTAAAGAGCACCTTGCCATTCACGGAAACAGAGACCTTTTTCAAGGAAATATTTCGAGAACCCTCCGGCATTTGTTCAAGCTCCCATGTAACAGAAAAAGGGTTATCACCCTCCTTATTAACGTTATTCGCTCGATCGCTCAAAACACGAAGTTCCTCAAGGTGCTTCTCAGCCTTTTCCTGTCGCTTGCGCTCCTTGCGAGTAACGGCATTCCGCACACCCTCAGAACTATTTAACAATTCAGCCTCTTCCATTTTTTAACACCAAATGACGAATCGAAACAATAATAATAATAACAATCCAACCTAACTCACTACCTCCAAAAACAAAAAAAACAAAAAAAACAGAGTGTGGCGCAAAGTTGCGGCGGCAGCAGCATTGGTGAGAGGGAACCCCCTTTCTGCCCTCCACCAGGCATCCACCCTGTTGCCTTCTTTTTATTCCCTTACCGAGCCAAATAATAATAATAATAATAATAATAATAGTAATAATAATAATAATAATAATAATAATAGTGTGGGTGGGAAAGAATTTCCTGTTAGGAAGCCCCAGTGCATCACAGAATAGGAGAAAGCAGGGCACAAAAGAAAAAGAAAAAGAAAAAGAAAGGAGGAAGGAAAGCCCACGGCAAATGCAGCACCTCTAGTCAACCTGCTCCATGCTCGATGTGCCAGCAACGGGCTCCGCGGGAACGGCGGCAGCGGGCTCCGCTTCTTCATTGCCGTTGTCTTCGTCGTCCAGCGAGAGGCCAAGCTTGATCATGCGGTGGATGCGTTCGGCGTACGACGTGGGATCGTCCAGCGTGAAACCAGACGTCAGCAGCGCGGTGTCAAAGAGCAGGTACACAAGGTCCTTCACGGCCTTGTCGTTCTCGTCCGCCTCCACGCGGCGTTTGAGCTCCTTCACAATGGGGTGAGCCGGGTTGATCTCCATCGTCTTCTTGGACATCATGTACGCAGACATGCTCGAGTCGCGCAGCGCCTGGTTGCGCATGATCTGCTCCATGTGTGCGCTCCACCCGAACTCCGACGTCACAAGAATGCACGGCGACGTCGCCAGGCGCTCCGACACCACCACCTTCTCCACCTTGTCGCCAAGCACATCCTTCATCGCCTTGCAGAGACGCTCGTACGCCGTCTTCTCCTCCTCCCGCTGCTTCTTCTCTTCCTCCGTCTCCTCAAAGTGCACGCCCTCCTTCGTCAGGCACGCGAACTTCTTGTCCTCAAAGTCCTTCACCTGCTGCATCACGTACTCATCGATCGGTTCCGTCATGAACAGCACCTCAAAGCCGCGGCGCCTCGCCTGCTCAATGAACGGCGAGGTCTCCAGCTTCTTCTTGCTGTCGCCCGTCACGTAGTAGATGCACTTCTGGCCCTCCTTCATGCGGGTGACGTAGTCCTTCAAGGTCGTCATGTCCTCCCCGGACTCCGAGCTGTGGAAGCGCAGCAGCTCCATCAGCTTCTTGCGGTTCGCGCTGTCCTCGTGGATGCCAAGCTTGACGTTCTTGCCAAACTGCTCATAGAACTTCTTGTAGTCTTCCTTGTTCTCGGCAATCTCCTCAAAGAGCTCCAGCGCCTTCTTCACAATGTTCTTCCGGATCACCTTAAGAATCTTATTCTGCTGCAGGTTCTCACGCGAAATGTTCAGCGGCAGGTCCTCGCTGTCCACCACACCGCGCACGAAAGCAAGCCACTCGGGGCACAGGTCCTCGCAGTTGTCCATGATGAACACGCGGCGCACGTACAGCTTGATGTTGTTGCGCTTCTTGCTGGGCTCAAACATGTCAAATGGCGCGCGCTTCGGCACGAACAGAATTGCGCGGAACTCCAGCTGGCCCTCCACAGAGAAGTGCTTCGTCGACAGCGGCTCCTCCCAGTCGTTCGAGATGGCCTTGTAGAAGGCGGCGTACTCCTCCTTCGTCACATCCTTCGGGTCGCGCGTCCAGAGAGGCTTGTGCTTGTTCTGCACCACAAACTCCTGCGTCACCTCCTTGACCTTCTTCGTCTTCTTCTTCTTCTCCCCCTCCTCCGCGTCGTCCTTCACCTCCTCCACCTTCGGCTCCTCACCCTCCTCATTCTTCGCCGCAGCCGCCTCGTCCTCATCCTCGTCGGTCACCTCCTTCTCCGTCGCCTTCTCCACCATCAGCTCAATGTCATAACCGATGAACTCCGAGTGCTTCTTGATGAGATCCTTCAGACGGCGCTCCTCCAGGTACTCCTGCTGGTCCTCCTTCAGGTGCAAAACAATGCGGGTGCCGCGCTTCAGGTCACAGTCCGGCGTCGGCGTCACGGTGAAAGTGCCGCCAGCAGACGATTCCCACGTGTACGCCTCGTCGTCGTTGTTCTTCGACACAACCGTCACGCGGTCAGCCACAAGGTACGCCGAGTAGAAACCAACACCGAACTGGCCAATCATGCTCATGTCACCACCGGCCTCCAGCGCCTCCATGAAGGCCTTTGTGCCGGACCGCGCGATCGTGCCCAGATTGTTCACAAGCTCCGCCTTCGTCATGCCAATACCGGTATCCTCCACCGTCAGCGTCTTGTTTGCCTTGTCGGGGATCACGCGGATACGAAGGTGGGACTCGTCACCCAGCACCGCCTGGTTCGTCAGGCTCTGGTAGCGGATCTTGTCGCACGCATCGGACGAGTTGCTGATCAATTCACGCAGGAAAATTTCCTTGTTGGAATAGAAGGTATTAATTATGAGAGACATTAGCTGATTAATCTCAGCCTGGAATGCGAATGTCTCGGTCATCCTTGCGAGTTTCTTGTTCTTAGGGTCTCTAACACGTGTGTGTGTGTGTGTGTGTATGCCTGTCTTTCTTGTGTATGCCTTGCGCGAAATGCTGATGTTGTCGTGTTACGAAAGTTGTGCTTATCTTCTGGTGGCAATACAGAGAAGAAGAAATGCGAGAGGAAAGGGAGAAGGATATACAAAGAGAAAGAACAAAAACGCGGAGTGTGTGGCGCACAGTTGCGGCGGCAGCAGCAGTGGTGAGAGGGAACCCCCTTTCTGCCCTCCACCAGGCATCCACCCTGTTCCCTTCTTTTTATTCCCTTACCGAACCAAATAATAATAATAATAATAATAATAATAATAATAATAATAATAATAATAATAATAATAATAATAGTGTGGGTGGGAAAGAATTTCCTGTTAGGAAAGCCCAGTGCATCACAGAATAGGAGAAAGCAGGGCACAAAAGAAAAAGAAAAAGAAAGGAGGAAGGAAGGTCCACGGCAAATGCAGCACCTCTAGTCAACCTGCTCCATGCTCGATGTGCCAGCAACGGGCTCAGCGGGAACGGCGGCAGCGGGCTCCGCTTCCTCATTGCCGTTGTCTTCGTCGTCCAGCGAGAGGCCAAGCTTGATCATGCGGTGGATGCGTTCGGCGTACGACGTGGGATCGTCCAGCGTGAAACCAGACGTCAGCAGCGCGGTGTCAAAGAGCAGGTACACAAGGTCCTTCACGGCCTTGTCGTTCTCGTCCGCCTCCACGCGGCGTTTGAGCTCCTTCACAATGGGGTGCGCCGGGTTGATCTCCATCGTCTTCTTGGACATCATGTACGCAGACATGCTCGAGTCGCGCAGCGCCTGGTTGCGCATGATCTGCTCCATGTGTGCGCTCCACCCGAACTCCGACGTCACAAGAATGCACGGCGACGTCGCCAGGCGCTCCGACACCACCACCTTCTCCACCTTGTCGCCAAGCACATCCTTCATCGCCTTGCAGAGACGCTCGTACGCCGTCTTCTCCTCCTCCCGCTGCTTCTTCTCTTCCTCCGTCTCCTCAAAGTGCACGCCCTCCTTCGTCAGGCACGCGAACTTCTTGTCCTCAAAGTCCTTCACCTGCTGCATCACGTACTCATCGATCGGTTCCGTCATGAACAGCACCTCAAAGCCGCGGCGCCTCGCCTGCTCAATGAACGGCGAGGTCTCCAGCTTCTTCTTGCTGTCGCCCGTCACGTAGTAGATGCACTTCTGGCCCTCCTTCATGCGGGTGACGTAGTCCTTCAAGGTCGTCATGTCCTCCCCGGACTCCGAGCTGTGGAAGCGCAGCAGCTCCATCAGCTTCTTGCGGTTCGCGCTGTCCTCGTGGATGCCAAGCTTGACGTTCTTGCCAAACTGCTCATAGAACTTCTTGTAGTCTTCCTTGTTCTCGGCAATCTCCTCAAAGAGCTCCAGCGCCTTCTTCACAATGTTCTTCCGGATCACCTTAAGAATCTTATTCTGCTGCAGGTTCTCACGCGAAATGTTCAGCGGCAGGTCCTCGCTGTCCACCACACCGCGCACGAAAGCAAGCCACTCGGGGCACAGGTCCTCGCAGTTGTCCATGATGAACACGCGGCGCACGTACAGCTTGATGTTGTTGCGCTTCTTGCTGGGCTCAAACATGTCAAATGGCGCGCGCTTCGGCACGAACAGAATTGCGCGGAACTCCAGCTGGCCCTCCACAGAGAAGTGCTTCGTCGACAGCGGCTCCTCCCAGTCGTTCGAGATGGCCTTGTAGAAGGCGGCGTACTCCTCCTTCGTCACATCCTTCGGGTCGCGCGTCCAGAGAGGCTTGTGCTTGTTCTGCACCACAAACTCCTGCGTCACCTCCTTGACCTTCTTCGTCTTCTTCTTCTTCTCCCCCTCCTCCGCGTCGTCCTTCACCTCCTCCACCTTCGGCTCCTCACCCTCCTCATTCTTCGCCGCAGCCGCCTCGTCCTCATCCTCGTCGGTCACCTCCTTCTCCGTCGCCTTCTCCACCATCAGCTCAATGTCATAACCGATGAACTCCGAGTGCTTCTTGATGAGATCCTTCAGACGGCGCTCCTCCAGGTACTCCTGCTGGTCCTCCTTCAGGTGCAAAACAATGCGGGTGCCGCGCTTCAGGTCACAGTCCGGCGTCGGCGTCACGGGAAA
>NW_001849405.1:0-47113 GCF_000209065.1 Trypanosoma cruzi
ACGCAATGTGCTCGATTGTTCGAAGGTCGAAATTAACACCTTACGTGAAAATGGGTCGCGCGACCACATTTTTTTTAGCTCAGTGGCAAACAAGCTCACAATGTCATCCGGGGCGCGGGTTTGAGCCCCGAAGAAGCCTAAGTTTTTTTCCTTTTTTTTTTTTTTTGGAATTCTTGTTTCTTATTGCTTTTTAAACTTCTGGTTTGCAGGACGGTGTGCGAGTTCTGCAATCGCACTGATTCCATCAGTTTCGTGGTGTGTGCGGCTGCGGCTGCGGTGGTGGCCGCGTGAGAGTGAGTGAGAGAGCGCCATGCACCGCAGCCGCACACACACTCGTCTTTCACCCACTCTCTGTGTGTGTCCCCTTGCATGGACTCTCGCCCTCACCTCATCCCACGAAGCACGCACATAATGTGCCCATTGTATATATTGCATGCACACCCATGCAGGCCCGTTGGTGCTCTCTTTTGCACGACACGCACCGCTGCCGTCCTGCCTGGCTGCATGGGCGGAGCACCGTAACTGTTTCTGTTTTGTTTTTATTGCATTGAGTGGGCGACCTCTCTCTCTCTCTCCCTGTGTGTGTGTTTTGCTTTACGGGAGCAATGAGAGTGTGTGCGCTGGTCGTCCCACGCTTCGGCTTTTTGTTTTGTTTTTCATTGTTTTGTGGTTGAGAGCACCCATTCCGCGGGCTGCGTGTGTGTGTTTGTGTGTGATGATATGAGTAATTTGCGTGTGTGCTATCTGCCTCTCTCTGCCGTTGCTTTCTTCTGACTCTCTTGTGGCGCACAGCTGCTCTGCAATTATAGGCGCTGCCAAACACACAAGCACATGCACACACATGCCGTGTTTAAAACGCTGAGAATGCACGCACGCACAGGATTGTGGCTGCGGAGGCCCTCACGAGGGGCGAAGAAGCCTGCGTTTTGTTTTTTTGACATGTTGCTCGGTGTGTGCTGACGCGTGACGAATAACAACACGCCCCAATAAGCAGAAAAGAAGTAAAACAAAATGGCACTGAGCGGCACACCGGTAAGCCAAAAATACGCAATCACCAATAAAAAAGCCGGCGATCACCCAGCAGGCACATCAAGCCTCCTAAAACCAACCTGGAATAGACAAAAAAAAGGGGGGGGGGGAATCATAGAAAACAAAGATCCGCCCCCCCAAACAGGAAAAGCATTAAAAAAAACGCGATCCTATTTTTTGTCCTTACTGCCGGGGTTGGCCGCCGCAGGGAATAAAAAAGAGTAGGGCGGTGGCCCCGGACGAGAGATACATGACGACGTGTCGAATTATCCAAGTTGCAGCGGCTGCCCCGGACGAGAGATACATGACGACGTGTCGAATTATCCAAGTTGCGGCGGTCCGCCCCGAACGAGAGATACATGACAACGAATCGATGTATCCACGCTGCGGCGACGGCCCCGTACGAGAGATATATGACGACGAATCGAAGTATTCACGCTGCGGCTGCGGCCCCGTACGAGAGATATATGACGACGAATCGAGGTATCCACGCTGCGGCGGCGCACCCTAAACATGTCGCTTTCGTTTTCCAGGGGACAACGCAAATGTGCTCGATTGTTCGAAGATCGAACTTAACACCTTACGTGAAAATGGGTCGCGCGACCACATTTTTTTTAGCTCAGTGGCAAACAAGCTCACAATGTCATCCGGGGCGCGGGTTTGAGCCCCGAAGAAGCCTAAGTTTTTTTCCTTTTTTTTTTTTTTTGGAATTCTTGTTTCTTATTGCTTTTTAAACTTCTGGTTTGCAGGACGGTGTGCGAGTTCTGCAATCGCACTGATTCCATCAGTTTCGTGGTGTGTGCGGCTGCGGCTGCGGTGGTGGCCGCGTGAGAGTGAGTGAGAGAGCGCCATGCACCGCAGCCGCACACACACTCGTCTTTCACCCACTCTCTGTGTGTGTCCCCTTGCATGGACTCTCGCCCTCACCTCATCCCACGAAGCACACACATAATGTGCCCATTGTATATATTGCATGCACACCCATGCAGGCCCGTTGGTGCTCTCTTTTGCACGACACGCACCGCTGCCGTCCTGCCTGGCTGCATGGGCGGAGCACCGTAACTGTTTCTGTTTTGTTTTTATTGCATTGAGTGGGCGACCTCTCTCTCTCTCTCTCTCCCTGTGTGTGTGTTTTGCTTTACGGGAGCAATGAGAGTGTGTGCGCTGGTCGTCCCACGCTTCGGCTTTTTGTTTTGTTTTTCATTGTTTTGTGGTTGAGAGCACCCATTCCGCGGGCTGCGTGTGTGCGTTTGTGTGTGATGATATGAGTAATTTGTGCGTGTGTGCTATCTGCCTCTCTCTGCCGTTGCTTTCTTCTGACTCTCTTGTGGCGCACAGCTGCTCTGCAATTATAGGCGCTGCCAAACACACAAGCACATGCACACACATGCCGTGTTTAAAACGCTGAGAATGCACGCACGCACAGGATTGTGGCTGCGGAGGCCCTCGCGAGGGGCGAAGAAGCCTGCGTTTTGTCTTTTTGACATGTTGCTCGGTGTGTGCTGACGCGTGAATATCGAAACACCCGCCGTGACTCCTGCTGCTGGTGGTGGTGGCAGTCGCTGTGTGTTCCCGGTGCACTGTTCTTCCGTCTCGTTTCGTGTTTCTGTGTTCGTGAGTTGTTGTTGTTGGGAGTGACTGCGGCGGAAATGATGGTGCCACTCACTGTGGATGGGTGGCGGTGCTCGCTGTTTCACCTTTTTATTGGCAGTTTTTTTCTTCACTTCTTGAACACAGACACGCTAGGAAGTTAATACCAAGCGCGAATCGCTACTGTGAAATTCGAGGGCACTGAAAGGACCAACAGCACACACACCGCCCACACACACATATTTACATGCTGTCACGTGTTGCTGCAGTCAAGGCACCCAACAAACACAGCCGTCGCCGCGTGAGCGGATCCAGCGGAAGGGGGAGGGAAGGAAGAGAGAGTGAGCCGCAGAGGCCCAACATGTCCTGGCATGTGTTTGCTTCCGCCGTGCTGCTGCTCCTCGTCGTGATGATGTGCTGCGGTACCTGTGGAGCTGCGGCCGCTGGAGGGAATAATGGGAAGAGTGATTTAATAAATATTCATAAGCTGCAGGGAGTCGATCTATTTGTGCCGCAAACGACGCTGGTGCAGCCGAAAGAGTGGACTGCTGCAGGTACGCCGAGGGATTCATTTGTTACACCCTCTCTCGTCAGTGCCGGTGGAGTAATTGCTGCTTTCGCCGAAGGTCACACGAACGCCCAAAAAGACGGTGCTCAATCAATTACGCACTTTTACTCTGACGTTGTTGCGGGGTACATTGACTCTGCGTGGAATTGGTCCACTCTTGTTGCTGAGATCAATAAAAGCACATGGAGGGCACACACCGTGCTTACTGCAACGGAGGCAAAAGAACAAAGTTTGGTTGTTTTTCGCCAACCGACAACAATCGCGAAGGGCAATAAAGTGTTTCTTCTTTCGGAAAGCTCTATTTGGTCCTATTCACACGGGAACTTTTATTGGGACAGATTGGACCCTAAACTGGTTGTGGGTACTGTCACGAATTCTACGGGCGGCGAGCCGAGTAAACGGATTAAATGGGGTGCGCCCAAATCGCTGTTAAGCGTGAATACTTCTGCTGCTTCTCACGAAAGCAAATTTGAGAGTTTTTTTCCTTCTGGTGGCTCAGGTGTTCTGATGGACAATGGCGCGCTCGTGTTTCCCGTGATTGCGTTTGATGGAAAAGATGAGGGTTACTCCATGATCATTTATTCGACGGACGACGGCGAAAAATGGATGCTCTCTGAGGGCATGTCCCCTGCGAAATGCTCTAACTCCCGCGTCACCGAATGGGAGGGATCACTTCTCATGATTGTTGATTGCGAGGTTGGCCAGAGGGTGTACGGGTCGCGTGACATGGGGGAAACGTGGACGGAGGCCATCGGGACACTCTCAGCCGTGTGGACCAAGTCAAAATCAACAGCCATTTTGGATCGGAGCTTTTATGTGGAAGCCCTCATCACCGCGACCATTGAGGGAAGGAAGGTCATGCTGTACACTCAGCGAGGGTACGCCTCGGAGGGTGAAGCGGAAAGAGCGCTCTATCTTTGGGTCACGGACAACATCCGCACGTTTTGTGTTGGGCCGGTTGCCATGGAGGATGGCATGAATTGGTTGTTTGCCAGCAGCCTGCTGTACTCGGATGGCAATTTGCTTCTTTTACAACGGAGGGGCGATTATGAAAGCAGTGTCATGTCGCTTTCTCGACTGACGGAGGAACTGAGTACAATCAAGTTTTTCCTCAGTACTTGGGCGCAAAAGGACGCCTTCTTCTCCAACTTGACTATACCCACGGCGGGTCTGGTGGCAGTTTTGTCCAACGCATTGTCCGGTGGTGACACGTGGATCGACGAGTACCTTTGCCTGAATGCGACGGTGACGCCTAATGCAAAGAAGGTCAAGGATGGATTGCAGCTGACGGAGCCTAGCTCCAGGGTATCATGGTCCGTGAACACTCGGGGTGATAATGTGCGTCATGTATCCTTGAGCCACAACTTCACACTTGTGGCGTCGGTGACCATCGAAGAGACTCCGAGTGGGAACACTCCTCTACTGACTGCGGTGCTGGCGCACACTGAGTCCAATCATACCATGGGAGTGTCGTATAGCCACAAGAAGAAGTGGGAGACGACGTTCGAAGGCAAGACAACAACACAGAGCAGCACTTGGGAGCCGAAGAAGGGATACCAAGTGGCACTCATGCTGCAAGGCAATAAGGCCTCTGTGCACATTGATGGTGAGTCGCTGGGGGAGGAAGAGGTGCTGTTGACAGGCGAGAGGCCACCTGAGGTCCTGAGGGTTTGCTTTGGGGCGTGCAGTGAGGATGCCGGCCAGAAAACTAAGGTGACGGTGAAGAACGTCTTTCTGTACAACCGCCCACTGAACTTCACTGCGATGACTGCACTCAAGGACAGGGCCCCCGTTCCGACGAGAGAAGCGGCTCCGACACCATCTGAGAGGGTTCGAGTAGTTGACAGCGTCAGAGAGCACATTGCTGGGGATATTACGGAAGAGAAATGAATGGGCACAACGCAATGCCACTGGACATGAATCCCCACCACAAGCAGTCACCTCGCAGTGTCTGGAGCGGCGTGAGTCCCGACGACCGCCTCGCCTCTCTCAACGAAGTGAAATTGATACTGCGTGATTTGAGCGGTAACAATACCGTGCGTGTGTGCGTGTCGTGTGTGTTGCTGCTTTTTCTGGGATTGTATTTCTGTCGTGGCAGTCTTCTGAGCCACGGAGTGTGGATTTGCGATTCCTCACGGAGAATACATGCCGCATTGCCTGTCCTCTTTTTTATAGCACCGTTTTTATTTTTAGCGTTTTACCTATCTTTGTTTTTTTTAGTATTTTACTGTTGGTTTTTTATAGGAGCTTTTGAAAAGAATTTTTGCATGACAAGCTGGCTATCTAATTTAATATTTACAAGGGATGTTCATTGCGAAAAGGCAAAGATAAAACTCGGACTACGCCCACGCCGTCGCGGACGTGCAGAATCGGAATGCTTAGCTTTAATTTCAGATGCACGGAACGAATAACTACTTCTCAGTGCGTGCATCAAACATTGCGGTGGTGGACGGTCTTCTTGCGCAACGAGAATCGGCGTTTGCCGGGCGCGAACGCCATTCGGATTGGGTATAAATATGTACATATATATGTTTACATACATTTATTACCTACGAATTGGAAGAATTTGGGCTTCTCCAACCACAACACCCCGCGGCGCGGTGGGAATCAAAAAGGGGTGAGAAGGTAAAAATGTAAATAAAATTCGTCTAAACGTCATTGGTCCCCTGATTCCCAGAACCGCGGCCAATCAAAGAATCGTAAAGTAAGGGAAAAAGGTCGTACGGAGTTCGCTTTGCCAAGACGTATATTAAATTGGGCGGCTTACCCCGTGAACATTATTTTACAAGTTCCTATGGCACCGGCGCGTTGCAAGGGCGCCACGGGAGTAACAGGCTGAGAAATACGGTCGAACGGCGGACACGCGGCGAAAACGGGCCGTCCCCCCAACTCCGTTGTGACACCTGCCCACGGTGATGATATGTGATGCGGGTCCTCGCCCACCGCAAAGGCAAATGACGCCTCGTTCTGCAGACCATTAGGGGAATGAGGGTTATGGGACGCACCTGCAGCGGAAATAAAGGGGGCGGAGTTGCGGACACCGGGTCTATGCGGGCGCAGATTCATGAGAGAGAGCGGCGCCCCACCCCGCCCCGGTGTCAAAGTGTGAGCAGGTGGTTCGCTCGTTACGTGACACGAGAGAACGCCGTATGGGTTTCCCCCCTCCCCAGACTCCTTATTGCCTCTGTAGATGTATATGTATAGAGATAGATAGATATGTACGCGGATGTGTCCTTCTACGTATGCCCGCAGGGGTCTCTGTCTAATTGGGGGTGATGGAGAGAAAACGCGTGCAAGAGAAAAAAACAACTAACAGAGGGAGAAAAACACCATCACAGAAATGCACGTGTTCATTCATTCCGTGTGTGCGATGTGAAGCCGCATGTTCATTTGTTTTCCCGTGGTCCATGGGACCCGCAGTACGACTCCACAGGCATAAACGCGCACGCACATGGGCAGACACGAGGCGGAGCACCGATGCTGTCAGTGGTGTGCGCATGTCCATGACACGATGGTTCAGGCGCGTGTCCAGCTTCGTGTTGCAATCTTTTATGGGAAAAGGGAGCGGCGTGGCCGCCCTGCTAACCACATCGACACGCTCCGCGTGGAGTTCATAATTCTTGCAGCTGACGGAAGTCACAGGCCGCTCCGCTGGCACAAGAGTGCCGGTCGCGTCAATGATGGACTCTGGCGTGAGCTCCTTCACCCGCCGCACGATTTCCGCGGCAGATGCTACCACCTGAATAGAGTGACAGGGTGGCTGGCGAAGATGAATAAACGCAATCTTTCCGCGAATGCGTGTCGTCTCCACACGTCCGCGGATCCTCGTCGCCGGCTTCGCCGCGGCTGCCTCCAAAGAAGTAATTGACGACAGGGATGTCCCTTGCAGAATTGTTGCGCGGCCAACAGCCGTCGCTGTAAAAGAGCCAGAGCAGTAGCGCTGCAGCACCCACCGCTGGCGCCGCATGAATCCCTCAAACAAAAGCAAAAGTACAAAATAAAGAAACGGGCGAGAAATAAAGAAACAAAAGACGGCTGCAGCGCCCTGCTCAAATCACCCCCCACAAAAAAACAAGCGGCGATGTAAATACATATAACTCCTCCCCCATTGAAAAAGACGACCAGACCGTCTGCTCCTCTATCGGTTCGCAGACAAAAAACAATAACCAAGAAAAAGGGTCCCACCCCCGCCTTGCCCCATCCTCACCACGCAAACAAACCCTTCAATCCCCTTCCCCAAGGGCAACAACAACAAAAAAGAAATAAAAAAAGAAAAGGAAAAAACATAGTTAATTTATTGGTTCAGATAAAAATTCCGCATGGTTTCGGTGATGTCCGACTCATCGCTCACCGCAGTAATGCTGGAAAGATCAGTGGCACCAGCAAGCCGCGCACTCACCTCGGTTGGTTGGGAGGCGTTGTCATGAGCATCACCACTCTCTCCCGGCTCACCACGGTTGCGCCCATCAGACAACACTTCCACACGCTCTTCACGGCCAACCTCTTCTGCTTCTGGAGCGGCGGCGTCATGGTCAGTGTTGCCGACTTTCTGTGCTCCCCTAACCCCTTCCATCAGAGGCAGCAGCTCCTTGGTGAGGTCAAGTGCTGGCTTAAAAAAGCCAACACGTTCCGCGAGACGCAGCCCATAGTGATCAACCAGTGAGGGGCCGGGAATTAGTCGGTGCTCGAAGCGGGGAGTACACGCCGGGCGACCAGAAGTTTTTGTTGCATCCCCCAGCGCACCACCCTCCTCGTCGCTCTCGGTGCCCACTGCAAGATGGTAGTTCTTCACCGCACCCGCGGAACGGCTTTCAAGACGCGTCAAAGGCCCAAAGTGCGTCACAAAGACACTGCGGCATCGTGTCTCTACAAGAAACTCCACCGTCGCCCACGCAATCGCGGCTCCCTCACGCGCAGATGTGCGTCTTCCAAGTTCATCCACCAGTACCACACTCTCTTGCGTGGCGTGCAGACATAAGTACGAGAGTTCCCGCATCTCCTTCCCGAAGGAAGAGGTGGTCGTATCTTCAAGATCGTCACAAAGCATGTGGGCAATAATTCTGTCACAAGGACGCACCGCAGCAGCCTTGGCTGGAACAAGACACCCAATTTGTGCGAGGGCAAAGAGCTGACCAACTTGTCGCAGAATGGTCGTTTTCCCAGCAGCATTGGGCCCTGTGACAAGAAGGACTCTGGCATCGTCGCCCCATTGGATGCTGTTTGCTGTCGCCAGGCCGCCAATGTGACGGGCCTCCAAGAAGTAAGTGCCCCCGCCGCTCACCAAAGGCCTCTCTGGTTTCAACAATTTCGGTCGGACACAACCGTTGCGCCGAGAGTACACGGCGAAGGCCGCCAGCATGTCCAACAAGGCAACGGCGTCACACACCGCCTGCAGCTTCCCCAGGCGCTGCCGAAGATATTCAATCAGGAATCGTACGTGACCGTCTTGGGTGTAAAAAATCTCTGCCACCGCGTCTTCCGCATTACGGCAAAGGACCAGCAACTCATTGGTCGTGCACGCTACCCGCCTGCCGCGCACCTGGTGTTTTGTGAGTTGGTGCTCACCGTTGCACCCACTCTGTTCCCCAGGTGTCAGGGCCGCAGCGTCGTGGGAATAAGTTGGCCAAAAACGCTCCTGACGCGTAGAAAAGTATTCGTCACGCAGAGGAGAGGCGCTGCCGGTGGCCACGGCGTGTGCCCTGCCAACACCATAGCCACCACCACCACCACCGCTCTTTTCCATGGTATTCGTTTGTTTCTCCTCTTCCCCCACCATCGTCATGCGGCTGCTGTGATAAAGTGAGTCGTGACTTCCGCCAGAGTATTTCTGCAGAAAGACAGCATCAGGTGCATTACGCTCATGTCGAGCGTCGTACGAAAAACGGTAGCCACGCACACCATCATAGACGACATGCAGGGACCAAACACTGTACCTTTGCTTTAGCTCCTCTGCGAGAGCAAAAATTGCCTCAATGGCTTGGCTGTATTGCTGACGGGCTATATCCAGAGTACCGCTGATGTTGGGCTTGACGGCAAAGCAGTGCTGTACCTGAGAGATGGCACCGCTGGGTCGACATGCTCGCCGCGTCACTCCGTCACCGACTTGTGGCCCCACGCCGCTGGTGGCGCGCAATACGCCTTCGTCCAGGTGTAGCGCAATCTCGGCGCAGATTTCCTCCATGCTACACTCTGTCAGAGTCTCAAGGATTTTGCAGAGGAGCGTAGTCGTGCCGCGACGGGTCCTCAGAGCAACTGCCGGTGCTTCTGCGGCCACGCCATGATAATGTGCTGAAGAAACGCCTTGAGGGCTTTGGCATGACTCGTCCAGTCTCCGCCTCTTGGGACACGGTTTTTAATCACGAAAAGAACAATACGCATCGCCTTCATTTACATCATACTTGCCGCTGTCGCTACTGAGGCAGCAGTCATGGCTACGAGGGCCGCCGTGCTCGCAATCCTTCAGTGCGCCTTCGTCCTCGCGCAAGCAATTACTTAACGTGGTCGTAAGTTGTGTGGCGGAGCCCAGAAGCTGCCACAACGTCACAACGGCCTCAATTCGCTGCTGCATGGTCTTCAATGTCTGTACCTTTGGCTCATGAGAAAAATTAGAGACGGTGCGTTCAATGTCGTTATTTCCAAGCAATTGCAGTGAGCGCCGCAGCGCCTTGAGTGTCTCTTCTTCTTGCCGCAGCCATTCGACGCAGACATAGCGAAGCTCAATGCTTGTGGGGTCGCGCAGAGGCTGCAGAATGGTGGAGCGCAGCAGCCGTCCACCCACAATTGTCATTGTGTGATTCAACACATCCACAAGCGACAGCATCGGTGCGCTCTGTCGCTGCTCTCGTGGTCCACGGAAAAGTGTCTTGCGGGTGGAACGTTTCTTGGGGCCGCATCCCACGGCATCGTCTTGTCGCTGACCACCCGACTGGGCTCGAGGTGGCGGGCCAGAGGAGATGAGGTGCAGGCCTCGCGCAGCAATTGGTGAAACCTCCACGTAATTTTCAAGCGCCAAGTACTGCACACGCACAGTGTGCGGAAGAAGCGTGCAGTTGTAATTCATCTCCAAAAACTCAACCAAGGCGTTGGCAGCGGCCACGCAAAGATATCGGTCGGTGTTGCCAACCTCCAGGCAGGCCTCGTCTGTTGACATGAGCTCAAAAAGACGATGCGCGCCGCGGGCCTCGTCAAATGTGCTGCGCTGCACGCCCGTGAAGGTGATGTGACGAAAGTGACGCAACAATGTCTGCACAAAATTCCCGTCCAGCGCAGTCTCCGGCACAAGCACTTCAACTGGATTGCGGGAAAACACAAATGAAAGCGTCTTGGCGAAGGCCACGCTGTCACCGTACTGTGTGATGATGACCGCCAGGGAAGAAAACAGGCACAGAGCCACGCCCACCTCATTGGCACGGTTGTGAATACGCCACGATGCAGTCCCCGGTCCCTTGGCTTGCGCCAGAGCGTTTCGCCGCTGACGGTGTCGTTGCCCCTGTCCTCATACGTAGAAGGGCGGTGGTATCGGTGGTGAGAATATTCTGACGGGCCGCTGGCCGGATCCTGAAATTATCTAAAAAAAACAAACAAAAAAAGATAGAAATAAGAAAGGGATGAATGGAATAAGAGCGGGTTCACTACATCCTCAAGGTTTACCGCCAAGTAAGCGCATATCATCCGATAACCGCAATCGTGGCCGGTTCACTCTGTTCGAATGGGATATATATATATATATATATATTTATTTATTGCTTGAGGAGTGGAAAACCTTGGGATCCTCCAGCCACAAGACCCCGCCGCTCCCCTTCGCAAGTTCCACCCCTTCGCTATGTCCTCAGGTGCAAAAACACGACCGCGTGATATGCCGTCTGCGGGGTTTTCCGCAGACCGTACGTATGCAAAGGATGCCTTTATTCCGCGAGGGTCCAAAAACTCATATATCCGTTGCAGCTCCCACGTCATGGCGTGTGGTTTTGAGCTGCCTTTATTCGCCGCTCCTTGCAGCGAAGTATTGTCCACCCAAACGTCGATGGTGCGTGGCAGGATGGTGGAAAAGGCCGATAAGGCTAAGCGTACCGCGCGCGCCTCGACCTGCATGATGCGAAAAGGCTTCTTCCCCCATTTTCCTCCGGCAATTATAACGTCGCCGGGGTCTGAAATGAAGACGGCTCCCCATCCATCGAGCGACGCGTCCCTGATGATGGCGGCCGACGCCTTTTCGGTGGACTCGATGATTCGCTTACGGTTATATCCTCGATGATGTGTCGCAATCTCTCGCCCAAACCAACCGCTGCCGGCGGAATTTTCGTCGGGGATGTCTCCAGCACCTTCCCCCGGCCAAGTGCGGATAATCTTCGTCGCAATGCCTTGATGAGAAAGCAGTAGACACATAAACACGTGCCCAAAAAATGGCCGCCGCATACAAAAAGCGTGACGCCACAACCTCCATTTCCGCGATGGTTAAAGAACTGGGCGCCGACATGGCGCGTACAGACCGGAAAAACTTGTCACTCAGAGATACCGCACGGTGAGTGTGATCAAACTGCACCCCCAGGAAGGTGTACTGCGTGGCGCCCGATTCGCGGTCCTTCCTATCGTGGCGCGACGGCCGACCGCATTACGAAGTACTTGGGCCTCCCACCATGTCACATCGCTTATCGACCCTGCAATGCGTATATTACCGATCCAAACGTCGATACGCACCAATGGATGTGCGGCCCAGAGGCGGCGAACCACCGTCGTCACCCCCGCAATTGCCGAATTAATAATAACCTGGAGAATTTCTGGGCTGGCCTTGTATCCCATTGGGTGCCGTGTAAGCTCCACCAGCGTGCCGTCCTCCACGCGGCATCAAAAGAGATGCCGAGTCTCCCGCGGTAAAGGGGCTTGCAAAAAGGATGCCTTTAAGTCCAGGCAGGAAGCGGCCTCAGCCATCACAGGCGGCAAATAATGGGAAATGTGTAGAAGAGGAACATCAGCCTCATAAGCGTCGTCTCTGTTCTTGTCGCGTGACCACGCAATCCATCGTCGTCGTAAACCGGTGGTTTTCTCCACCACAACCAAAAAAGATATTATCCATCCGCCTGCTGTGGACAAAGCGTCCTCGATTATTCCCGCTTCCCTCAGCAATCGCGCGTCAGCGACTGGAATCCTCCGTGAGCTTTCGCACGCCTTGCCGGAGGAGGGCAGAGGGAAAGGGGACAGCCCGACGAGTCCCCATACTTGCATGAGTCTCTCCAGGGTAGCCGGGTGCAACCGACTCTGGATCCACTCCAGATTCAATACGGGCACGTTGACTTGTTGCTGGGGCGGGATGGTTCGTGCATCTTGTGGAGTGGCCGGACACGTCTTTGGCTCGCGTCGCGTTATTGTAGCAGCATGATGACAAAAAGCATAAAAAACGCTTCTCTCCCTTCAACCAGAGTTCATGCCCTTCACGGTTCCCCTTCACATCAATGCGACCAGCGAAGACACCTGGGTCAGCATTGTGGTGTACCTCCCCAAATATCAAACTATGCTCTGGGGAAGGTCGAACGGGTCAACGTGCATCGCCAACTGCAAGATCACGTGTGGGTCAAAATTGTGCGTCTCCACGATTAGAGCTGCGTGCCTCAACACACCCTGTTTTGTGGAGTGCGCCGTGGCATTCCAAGGAACCAGAGATCGCTCCACGTGAGCAGTCGTAAGATTCGTAAGCTTTCGTTTTCTCGAAGTGTCCTGAATAGCTTTATAGTGTCGAACGCGTCCTGCCCTCGTATCCTGACGAACCGCGAGGCGCGGCGGGGATCCGCCCTCGCCGTCCTTGGCGCAACTGACCAATCCAAAATTATGGTCCCGTCCGGCTCCAGCGTGAAATTGTTGGGAGTTAAGGCCGCAATCTCGGAACGACAACTCGCCGTTATCCACGCAAGTCAAAAAACAACACGTTCCTTCCAGTCAGTCCGGCTGCGGATATATTGATCCACCCATTCCCTTGTCAAGGGGCGCGCCTGCTTCGTTTCCGATCGCGCCGCAATCTTTTGTAACCCCAGAATCACCATGTCCAGCGGGGTTCGATCCATTTGCAACACGGACCGCAGCATCCTTGCGTGCCGCACTCCGGACTATGGCGCCGCATCTAATATTGCCATCAAAAAGGCCGCGCAGCCCTCCTCGTTGATCGGCTGTTCGTGCGTGCGGCATAAGGTTGTGAATTGCCCCGCTAGAGGCCTTCTCTGCTACCACGCTGACGGCGCACACATTTCTCGAGCCGCCTCGTTTGCTTTCCTCATATGGGTGGTCAAAAGCGGGGATGTCGGTGCTTCGCCATACCACAGTCGAGCGTCGTTGGCGGATAAGCTCCATCGCCCTTCCCGACGATTGCGTCGGGCGATTTGAGAGATCGGGTGGAGCATCGGCGGTGCGGTGCGACGCCATACAGGAAGGGATGGGGCTGGTTTCTTCCGCCTTCATAAGCGGCGGGCAGCCCCTCGCCGTTTTTTGGCGGCCGTCCGTGCTGCAAGTCATTTCTTCTGGCTGCGCTGCGCACGTTGCATGTAGATGCGTCGTGTCCACAAATACGACACAATCGGCATCGCAACAGTCGTTGTTCTTGTTGTTGTTGTTGGGTAGCTCGCCGTTACACGAGAGGCTGGGTTGCCCTCGCGAAGGTGTGAGCCACATGAACAGCCATGCGAAGGCGGTCGCGAAGTTTGGAGAGCGGGATGCTGGGGTCGGATGCCATCATTATCTGCATCCGGAAGTTCCGCAGTAGGGTCCTGCCAAAATCCATGAGCTGATCGGTGGGATCCCGATCTATCCCCAGTGCGCGCCTGCACAACACCAAACCGTCGAAGACAAGTTGAACCCGAGACTTCACTTAGTGCCAATAATAACCGTATGCGCTTCGGAGGTCGACGAGGACTCCGGAGATGCCCTCATTTCATAACCACGGGGCGAAAGTGGTGACCCCGAATGCAAGGAAATGCAGTACCTGATCCTCTGGAGCGGAATCATCTTCCAAGGAGGAAGTGCGGGAGGACAAAGGCATCGAGTGAGGAAGATGTGTTCTCCCCCAATTGCCCTGAGACTTATGTGTGTTGACCCGCCGTCTCCTTCCCGTGAGATTGCGTTGAGGAAACGTGGATGCTGGCACTTCTCCAGCCATCATACGATGCGGTTGATTTGGCTGCGTATCTCCGCAATCGTCGTGCATGCGTGAGTGGGGGTTCATCTGGCGGCCCTCTCCGAGAGGTGGGCGCCTCGCGTTGACACGGCGTCTCCGCATCCCGCAAGAAGACCGCCGGCCACCGCGATGTGAGATCCGCGTGCCAACAAGTAATTATGCGCCTCTTCCACCTGAGAGTAAAGCTGAGCAGTCCGATCCGGAACGTCCGCGACGGCGTTGGCGTGGTCGGTGCTCAACCTCTGCCCTTTCAGCAACGATCAGCCCTTGCTGGACCCCCAACTCCTGGGCAGCACACACACGATGGGCAGGAGCATTTGCGCCTCGAAATTTGGTACTTGAGGCGTCCGGAGACTCGCAATACGTACCGCAATACTTCGTATCCTCCCAGTGCATGGCGATGTTTCCTGAAACCAAGCGTAAGCCTGTCACTGTTGCAGCGACGGTTACCACCGCATCCAACGGCTCGGGTCCGCCAATAAAGGTGAGCTGCACCCAGACATCGCAATGCTGGCGTGCCAAGTCCAACATGCGGGCACCAATGTCGCTCGTCCCCGTCGCCGTGTAAGAGGAAACACTGTCATTTCTTTAAATCAGCTTGCAGGGATCCCGAGTGGCTGTGAAAACTAAAATAATTATAAATCGTCTGGACGCTAACAGTTCCCTGATTCCCTCAATCGCAGTCAGATAAAATTCATAACATAGCAAAGAATTGCGAAGAAACACCTCCGTTTTACCAGGATACATATACATTAGGGACGCCGGCCTACCTCATGAACATCCTCCTCACAAGCTCCCAATGAAACAAAGACATATTTCTGTACTATTCCTTTCTATCGTATGAATTCCTTTAGAAGACCGCGATGGAAGCAACCAAAGAACTGATAACACCAAGACAAATGTTTCTATTTTTGTTTTTGCCGTACCACCCGCCCCCTCTCTTGATTCCCACCCTTGCGGCGGGGTTTTTGTGGCTGGAAGAGCCCAAAGTCCGCCACTTCGTAAGATACAAATATATATGCATCCAATCCGAATAGAGCGTTCAGCGTGTCACGAGAGTGGGGACACCGGAACCTATAAATATATACATATGCGGAGCAAACAACGGGGATTCGGCGAACCCACTGCCTCTCCATTTAATCATTCTTCCTTCCCGTCGTATTTTATTTGTATGGAAAAGTTTGGTTTCCGGCCAGCAGCCCAGACGAATATTCCTCCCGTTCGCTTTCCTGTTTGCGTGAGTGCCACAGGCACGGTTTGCTTCACGTGGCATTGGCGCCTTCACGTAAACACATCCTTCTGTTGCCGCATTTGCGGGGCAAATGGGTTTGGGCATCCAGAACACACACGCACACACACGGCCGCAACGAGAGGGACGGGGCGCATCCAAGTCCACGGCGCAGTCCCTCACTTCCCTCCGCCCCACAGCGGGTCGTGGCGGATTAGTGTTCCACACTCACAATTGAGGCACGGCGCACACCATCCGCTCCCCTCCGAGTGCACTCAGCAGGTCGGCGCCCAGTCACCCTCGTGCCAACGTAAAGGGGTGCACAAACAATCGTCGTCGCGGACCATCGGTGCCTCTAGCAGGAAAGAAAGAAAAGAATGGAGGCATGCCAGCAGAGGGACAATAAAAGGGACACGGAGACACACAGCGGCAGTGGACACGGCACAGACGGAGAAGAGAATGTAGTCATTTACCGAAACAAAAAAAAACAAAAAAAAAATTTAGAAGCAAAAAAGAAAGCAAAAAAACAAAAACAAAAAACAATCGATTCGGCAGATATGTCATTTCATGTGCCACGCAGCACAATACAGCCGTGTTCTTGAGTTTATACATACTGCCCGCACACAGAAAGAGAAAAGAAGGGAAATCGCATTCTTCCACCAGCCCACACAACATCCCTCACATTCCATGCGGCATCCGGCCTGCTCTTCCACTCCTCCTTTCGTACAATCCGTGGGACGCACAGCAATGAGGCCGGCACCGCGTGTGGGCAAGAAAGCAAACAAAAGAGGGAAAAACACGTCACTCGTGACGGTGTTTAGCAAGCGACCGTTTGGGGGAAAACACACAAATAGGAATGCTGATTATTTCAACAGAGCACCAGCAAAAAAAAAAAAAAAAAAAAAGGAAAACAGAAAAAAAAAAAGAAAAAAACCATAAAAAAGAAAAAAAGTAAAAAAAAAAGAAAAAACAACAACAACAACAAAAAAAAAACAGGCATAAAAGAAGAAGAAAAAAAAAGTATCCTTGTCAAAGTTGAGTGAGTAGTGCTGGGAGCTGCACAGTTGTTGTTCCAAGAAAAGCCGCCATTCCACTCCTCCCTTACACCTCAGCAGAGAGCCGCGGTGCCCCACAGCCCCAGAAGCAGCAGCAAAAACACCCGAGACACACACCCGTGCACGGTGCTGTCACCAATTAGAGCCATGGCCGACAAGTCGAACTGCCCGTGCTCAAGCAAAACGTCATGGTCCAAGTGCGATGTGGCGTTGGACTCCGATGGGATCTTGGTCTTTCCAGGCGTTGTGCTTGTATTACCCGGTGCGGCATCATCGCCATCCAACAATTCATCATGGCCTTGAGCAGTTTCCGGGTCTGTGCTGGGCTCATGGGCAGCTGTGGCACCGTCCACGGGCGCCACCTCAGTGCTGTGGGATGAGTCGGGGCCGCTGCTCGCACTCACGGCAGTGTGGGGATGTGCGTCCTTCCTCCCTTCAGGGCCAAAGTTTTGTTCGTCGCTGGTGAGCGTGGCGGAATGGGACGACGACTCTTCCATGTTCTCTGAAGCATCAGATAGAGTGCTGTGCTGCGGCCGATCTTCAGTGGTTTTCCTCTGCGGAGTGGCGACAACCGCCTCGTCCGTCTGCTCCGTCATCGGTTGAACCACGCTGAGAGAAGAGTGCACCTGTTCACTTTCAAACTGATCCTCAGTGGCAGGCACATCGGTTTCAAGTGCTTTTTGAGAACTGCCTTCTCCCGCTGTTGGAGTCAATGAAGACGCCGAGCCAGCGCTGCTGGCTGCCACTTCTTCCACTTCCCCCTCGGCGGCTGAGGTGTACAAGCCAATAAAATCAGTAGAAGTTGTCTGCCCGGAACCTGCTGAATACTTTTCATTTTTTGATTTTTCCGGCGATAATCCTTGTTTTTGTGGTGATAGTGTGGTGTCTTTTTCAGAGGGTTGACTCAAATGACTTTTTTCAGGCGCACCTTCCGGGGCCGGCACCTCCGCCTCTGCAGCAGCGGCCGCGTTCGTCTTCATTGGTGGGTTGAGCTCATCATCTTTCAATAATCGGTTGTACAGCAGGACGTTGCTCACCGTCACATGAATGCTGTCCGAGCTGCTCTTGCCGTCCCCACCAATGTAAAAGTGCGAGATGCTGTGGGACTTCAACAGTTTTTGTAACCTGCCATAAAAGCTCTCATAATCCTCGTAATCCTCATCTTCATAATCAAATTCGCTGTCGTATATCTTCTTTCCATTCACGTACACAAACAACCCATCATTATAATCCATTTGCAGTACCACATGATATTTCTTGTTTGCTTCCCATCCGGCATTCTTACCATGCGCCGGCAGCGTCAAAAGACTGCCGTTGAAGATTATCCTCCACTCTTTGTCGTGGGTGTACGACAGACCAAAAAGCACCGTGCCTTGTGCATCGTTCATCCTCACACCCATCAAGGGGATGGGGCTGCTGCCTTTCTCCGGAGCCTTATCGATGGACACCGTCGCCACAAGAGTAAACTTAGAGTTCGCAAAGTGGTACGGCACAGTCTGCCCCATGTCGCCAACAGGCCACTTCGCCCACGCTCCGGGTCCTTTGAACGTCAATCCACCATCAGGAGTAATTTCCACTTCCCCGTGAACGGTTGCATTCACGCAGAGGTACTCGTCACTCCATGTGTTCTTAGTTGACTTGTTCGATAAGAGGCCAACCAACCCCTTGGTGAGTTCACCATCATTACAGTCACTAAGCCAATTATTCTTTTCATTCCCGCAGCGGTACTCCTTCGCAATGTACGCGTCCTGTTCATTCCATGCAGCCAACACCTTCTTCATGTCCTCCAACTTCTCCGTCAGGTCCACAAAAGCAATGTTGTACTTACCGTCCTCTGCAGCAGCGACCTCGTACGAGCAGTACAGTTTCTTCTCTTCCTTCTTTTCTCCCCCTTCCAATGACGGCACTTCGACCGTGGCGTACAGCAGAGTGCTGGCGGTGACATTCTCATTTTCAGCGGATATCTGTCCAACATCATAAATTCGCTGCATGTCCGTCAGCCACAAGTGAAGTCGTCCCTTTTCTTTACCCGCCTCCCCGGAATATACCGGCTGGCTGACGAGGATGACTTTCTGTTCATTGATCGTCGCGCTGACGAAGCCACCCTGCACGCCGTGCCCTGTGCGTTTCAGCGAGTTGCCCCACACGCGTGAAAGAGTGTCGTATTCCTCATACCACAAATTCCCCATGGTGCTTGACCGGTAAACCCTGCGGCTGCCGTCATCACACGACGTCATCATGATAAGCTCTTTTTCCCTCCATTCAAGAACCGCAGGCTGGATGCATCCCTCACGGCTCGTACCATTTGAAAACTCCCAACCATAAGAAGTTTTTTTGGCGAGGATGACCAACGAAACGACCTTTCCATTATTTTTCAAGGCTTGAATAGGCAGCACGTAGCGACCATCGTCCTCCATCTTAATGCCTGCGCCACCACCACCCAGGAATTGTTTGAAGCGGTCGCGGTTGGTGCTGTTATCCTCCCAAATGTCATAAGGAACTCCTGACGTGCTTGCAACCTGGTTCCACTCAAACTCCTTCTTTTCCTCATCGTCTGTGCCATGCGGAACAACACCGTCCGCCATCCTGGGCCTCCAATATCCATCACCAGTCACCTTCGTCAATGGAGTCGTTGACGTGCCATAACCTCCGACAAGAGCATTTGTTTCACGGTATTCTTCATCCACAATGGTAGTTGGGCTCAACAGGCGGTCAATTTTCACGTCGTAATGATCAAACACGATGGCAGTTCCATTTGTCCACTCCCCTCCATTGCTTTCCATCGACTTTGCAGCAAGACTTACGCACGATTTGTTATCCGTGAAGTTTGTGTAATGCGCTTCAACAGTGGCCACAACGACACCATTGACGTAAACAAGAGAGGGTGCACGGAAAGAGTGAAACGCCTGTACCAACAATTCGTTCTCTGCATCACTAAACGAATTCCCTCCTTCAAAGATGATTCCATTCCTTGAATTGCCATCCTTGTCGTAAGTGGCTTCACTGCTGCAGGACATCATCACGACGAGGAGCAGCAGCACCGCAGAAGTAAACACATGACGGGACATGTCGGGCCTCTGCTGCTCACTCTCTCTTCCTTCCCTCCTCCTTCCGCTGAATCCGCTCACGCGGCAACGGTTGCGCGTGTTGGGTGCCTTGACAGCAGCAACACGTGAGTGCATATAAATATGTGTGTGTGGGCGGTGTGTGTGCTTTTGTTGGTCCTTTCAGTGCCTTCGAATTTCACAGTAGCGATTCGCGCTTGTTTTAATTCTACGTGTGTGTTCAAGAAGTGGAGGAGACAGCAACAGCGGCAATACATCAGACACTTCGGTGGAGAGCAGAGTGACGCACCCACGCAGAGAGCGGGACAAAAGACAATCCGGAAGGGACAGCACGGAGGAGCATCGCCCACACACACAAAATGGGGATTCATGCATCGTGTCCGACTTTTCGCACCGAAATTGGTGGCGACGGGCGGTCGCGTATTTCTTTTAACCAAAAGGGCGGCATTCAATAGGAAACCCCACGCAAACGTAAAAATAGAATAACACCGTGCACAACAACAATGTTGCGCGTTTCGTGAGCTGCATGCTGTGGGTGTGGTTCGGCGTTCCCGAGGAGGCCGTGAGTGGGCGAGTCGCCTTGGTATCACTGTCTCTTTGGTTTCTGCGACGAAATTTTATAATGCATGCGGCTTGTCACTTATTTAGTAATTGTATCAGCGGACACGGGAGAAGGGTTCATGCCATTGTGTGGGCAAACTGGGAGAGGAAAAAAAAGCATCTCCACGTGGTGCGCTCGGGTCCCCACGGAACCTTTTCTATTGCGTGAAGCGCAGGCTTCTTCATCTCGTCGGCCGTCAAATTTCATTCTTCTGCGTTAAATCCGTCCCCCCGAGAGATGTTGGGGCCCCACCCCCGCCAGCGGAACGCATTCCGTTGACTCCAATCAGCATCGTGCGGGCTTTGCGCCGCCCAAACAAAGAAGGCGCATGAAGCAAAATTGTTTCGGCGAAACATGGGAACGGAACCACCGCTTTTCCACAATCAACGCGCCCCACACTCGTCGGGTCAGAAGGTCCTGCAGCCACACCCTCCGCAAAGACGCCAACCACGCGCTTCATATTTTCGTGGTTCCTTGTGGACGTTGACGTCGGCGTGACGTTACAGTGCACTTGCCATCGGGCCAAGGTACGAACACAACTGGACGTGAAAAAAAAAAAGAAACGCAAATGAGGCTGAGGGGGAAATAGTCGTGGGAGAGGGGCGAAAGAGAGGGAACACCATAAAAGAGCGCATCCAAAAAGCCCATGGGCACCATTCAAGGCACGCTCGGTCCGGGCCAAAGACACATTTGCCCAAACGGGGGCACAAGGAGCAGGGCAGCGTCAATTAATTCAAAAAGAAACAAAAGAAACGCGAACAGCGACGCCCCAATCACGGCCATGCACTCCGCAAAGGGGCGTTTCATTCTCCTCCCCTCTCCCTCTCGCTCGCTCGGAACGACCGAGCCATCCCGCCCAGCCCATTCCCCGCCTCCCGGGGGGATGGGGAAGGCAGTCGAGGGCTTCCTAACGCCACCTCCGCCAATTTCGTGGGCGGACAGGAGAACGGTGGCGACGGCAACAGGCCACCACTCCTCCTTGCGACGGGTCTCCCTCGCGGCGTCGGCGCTGCCTTCTGAGGAAAGCCCGCGTTGCCCGTTGGTGCTTTGATGGGTGGGGAGCGCCAGACGCACAGCAACACATTCCCTCGTTTGTTTTTCAGCCGTCGACAATCGCAGTTGATGCGCCTCACGTCGCAACCGAACGACCTGCGATGCTAAATGTCTTGCAGTCTCCATGGTGGGCTCCCGGTGGGCACGCACATCATCGTACCACGTGTCCTCCTCTCCTGGGACATGTGTGCTGCCACTTGTCCGCCGCATGTAAGATGTTGTTCTCCAAAGCTTTGCAATTCTCCACCCAGTTGACTTCACCCTAAACACCCCCAAGTGACCTCACAAAATTTACCATCGCCTCATATACAGACATGTCGCCCAGTTGCTTCCATGCATCGCACTTCATGCGCTTACGCGTCCACCATATGGACGGCGCCGCGCCCGTGCATGGACCATGCTCGGCCTGCCGCCGCAGAGCGTAGAAAAGAAGCTTCTGCTTGTCGCCAAGCCGTGCGGCTGCCTCAATGTCCCCAAACTCATGGTCGAGGAAAAGTGCTGCCTTGAAATGGTTCCCGGGAAACGCGTGGTCCATGTGAGCGACTCCCGTGCTGTGGCCGCATCCTGGCTGAGAGATGAGTCGAAGAAAAAAGGGCATGATGCGGAACACGCACAGGAACACAGACACCAGAGTCACCGCAACCCCTTCGACGCCACCACACCTCTTTTTAGATTCCTTCAATTCTCTCCTTCCTCATTTAGGCGCCCCCGCGGCCTCCTCCCCGGCCACATACAAATGCATCCGACTCCGCACTGCACGCTTAGGTCCGGTCCACATCTCCCCTCGGATTCCCAAGAATTTGGGTTCAGCGCATCCATGCGCGTCGGGGATCCCTCTCTCTTCCTTTGCCTCCTCCCACCCCTCTTGCCTCCCTCCTTGTATGCAAATAAACGCACAGATATATTATACATAGGGGACAGGTGCACACCAAGAGGGCGGTTTTATATAGGCAAACCGCTCAAAGCATGGCTGCAAAACGTTCATGACGTTGCCGCAGTGAGAGATCCGCGGCCCAACGGTAGAGAAAAGAGAAAAAACAGTAGGCCCAATAACATCAGCGTCGTCTCGGTGTAACACAACGCCGAATACTGCGGGCCACCGGCAGATGAAGCCACGGCAAACACCACAATGGATGGTTCGCCCGTGCGCATCACAAAGCCAGCCAGAGGACGCAGCAAAGACATCATGCAGGAGGGTTCATGCTCCGGTTTCCCTTCGGTATCCGCACCGTTTATTTCCCCCGAATAGTGTGGACCTCACATGACGCCTGCTTCTTACCAAATCACCAAACAAAAAATACTCTGCGGGCCCGTTCCTTGGCCCAGAGCAATTTGGTCGACGCACACCCGTCACACAACGACACCACATTGTGGCAAAACCCTTTGGTGCCATCGCACGCCAAACGCGGTCTGCCACTTCAGGGGACCTCCAACGGCTGTCCAAGTAAACACACGGGCCTAGATAGCGAGACGCGGCGTCATGGAGTCGACGCTCCCTCCGCAGCAATGCACCATGACGCAGGCGAAACAGGCTGGGAGCCGACAGACTCACCGCCACTTCGACAGCAACGGTAGAAACACCACAGCAGCCAGTACCCTCACTGCTCGCCAGACGAACAACAGCATCCGCTCCAACTGCGGTGCGCACAAGAAAAACACACACGCGAAACATGCGGCGCCTACAGCGTGTCCGCATAAGACCCCGGAAGACCCCATCCACGCACGCACACACCACTTCCATGAGAAATAATTTTGCGAATTCCACATCTGCGGCTCGCTCTGCGTCGATAATAATCCATACAGACAAAACTGACCGTGAAGTCGGGAGGAACGGCGAGCAGGTCGACTCCTCACCAACAACAACGGCCCTGGCGTCCGCGGAAATATCTGACAACGACTGGGCTGTCCGCACAATCAATACCCTGCGCCTCCCTGCCAACGCCCGCAAAGGTGTATACAACAGCGGCACAACGACAACAACTGCGGAGCCAGCAACGGCGTCGAACACCTCCGCGTCGTGAAGCTCATCGCCGTCCCGCTCGCCACAAAAAAAGACGCACCAGGGCCCCTCTCAGGCCAAATCCCGCTGTCATTCCCCTCCGCTACAACAGCGGCGCGTATTCGCCAGGCAATCCACACAGACGCAAGCAGGAAGGCAAAGAAGACAACAACAGCACCCCAAGTCCTAATAACGCGGCAAAAAAGGGTCAACACACGCTCGCACGCAGAGGCTGGTGCAATTCCCAACCCTGTGGGAATAAGGCCTTGTAGCGACGGGCACAAAACTTCTGTCGGGGACCGCCAACATCGGATCCATATTGTCCACGCGCTCTCCAAATTCCACGGCTGTGCGTCAACGGCGTCTGTCCAATCCTCCCGTGACAGTCCGGATGCACATGGTACACCGATGACTTGAATTCGGTCACCACTGGCGTTTCTATTGCCGCATTTCCCACGGCACTACACCGCTCCGTCTCCCCAATACGCTGACAATGCTGCTCAATGGAATGATGCATCATTCTCCTCGAAACCTCATCTCGGGAATAGAGCCAGTAAATGTTCTCGGCGTAGGTCTGAATAGCGGCAGCCAGTTCTCACACCAAAAGAAGCTTGTGATCCACCTCCCTCGTCGTTATTGAATCATTACGAAGATGTCGAAAGGCACCTCGAACTTCCTCCGCCAATATTCCCCGCCAGGAGCGTCATGGAAAGCGGTTTCCCCTTTTAAGAAGGGCACGGTAGAGACGCAGCCTCCCTTGTCGCCTGTATGCATCCACAGACAGTTCCGCCGCACAGAATACGCGCCTGTATTTTATGCGCATATATATATATATGTATATATATATATATTTTTTCTTTGGAGGAAGTGGAGGACCCAACAGCACGCCGCAACTCCCCTCCACGTCAAGGCAGATCACGCAGCAGGGAAAACAGCCCACATAGAAGAAGTAAAGAAAATGCCCCACCTCAAAACCCCCCCAAAGAAAGAAGGAAAGAGAAAGGACAATACACGCACACATATATATATACATACATGCGCATATTAGAGTGGCCAACCGTTCCACACCAAAAGCAAAGACGAAGCCCCACCTCGTCCTATAAAACACCCCTTCCCCTAAAGATGATCATAGACCACATGCAGAAACATTAACAACAACAACAACAAAAAATGGTCATCCGTGCCTGGATGAGGCCGCGTTAAATATTCAGAGAAATATCACAAAAAAAAAACGATGGAAGGTGACAGTTTGGCTTACTGCACCACCCGGCATCCCCCACACTTCAGAGAAGGCGGATCCAACACCCATACACAAGTCAAAAACCAAAATAAATACATAATTCACGTGTTGTACTAACCGGACTCGTTGTGAAATGACGAAGCGGAAGTATTTGGGGGGCTTCACATCCGTCAGACACCTCCGCGTTAAGAGCGGCAGAAGCGAGAACGGTGAATGAGAAAAAAAAATAAAATAAAACACAAACAAACAAAAAAAAACCGCAACAAATTCAGCACACCCTCTAACAAAATAATAATCCAACAATCGTCAAGGAAACGGGGCAGTTAATTAATGCAATTTATCATCTGCTCAGCCTCATCGTGACGCACATTCTTCCCACATTTTTCGAAGTAAAAGAAATTGTAAAAAAAAAAAAAAATGATTTTCCCCATTCTAATGGCACATTTTTAACAAATTGATATTCAATTTCACAATGACACTTTTCTCCCCTTTCCTTCCTTTTGTTCCCACAGCCGTGTTGCCGCCAGTGTAAATAGGGAAAAGAGAAGATGCTGGTGGGAAAAGGGCACACCGCCTACACGCGCGCAGCCTTAAACTGAGAGGGAGAAACAAACAAACAAAAAATAAAGAATGGTGGAGCCAAATCATGCCTTTTGATCCGCTCTTTCCGCATGATGCTTCCTTTCTCCCACAGTCGCTGCATTACCCACATCTCTTCTTTTTTAATTTAAAAATCGTGGACAAACAGGCAGGAACTGCAAGAGACACGTGAATACACATGCAAGGCGGCAGAGAGGCGTAAATAATAAGTAATGAAAAAACAATAATTAAGCCACATCTCCGTCATCGTACACGGTGCTTCCTTGGTTCTTTACCACCTTAGGGACCTCAAAGTTTTCGTATCCAGAGGGAACGGTCATGAGCACCTCATCACCCAACGTTAAACTACGCAGCATCTGGCTGTTATCATTGTTGTAGATTCCATCATTCCCGTCAATTGCATACAAGGGCTCACGTTTCACCTCCCGCAATACCATGTGCACCACCCATTTCGATTCATCGTCAACACCGCGGCAACGGTAGAAGCAGACGGTGATTAGCGCAACGGCAGCAATAACCGGCAGCAATACTGCAATCAAGACAACATACCAATTCTTCTGCAACCACGGAACCACTACAGCCGGTGGAAGTGTCGTAGTGCTGACGACGTACCCTTTTTGAGCCTCACAGACGACGCCAAATGAACGGTAAGGCGTGTCGGTGTGGTCTTTAGGCGCAGGATACCAATCATACCACGTTGCTTGCTCATTGTTATCCGTCGTTTTCAGACGAAGTATTAAGAACGTCTTGCCGTGATAAGGGTAGTGATAGGGCCAATAAGCCTTGTACCCGTTCATTGGCCCCACGCCAACAAGCGTATACAGTGTGCCCCTGAAAAAAGCAACACCAAGACCATCAGCCGAGGAGTCGGCAAACGCACCTTTATTCCACTTGAAGATGCAGTTTAACGTTGCCCACTTCAAACCTCGTCCACACCTTTTTTTGGGATCTGTTGTTGGGGTCGCTTCGTGGTCGGCGTCTCCGCCCAGGTACACATGGCTTGTTTTGTATTTAGGGACTGCGGTCTTTCTCAACTCACCCGCGATGGCCACATGTGCAGCAGGTGTTTGATCCGCAGAAAGGACGCCTCCACCCAAATGGCAGGCGTCATCAGAGCTAAAATAACTCACGTCACCGGCATAATTTTCAAAAAAAATCGGATTGGCGTAGTGGAAATACTTCACAATTTCAATAACCACGTGTCCTTCCTCCACTTTTCCTGCAGCAGTAAAGGAGGGATGGCTGCCCAGGTACTGCAGCAGGAGGAACAACACCGTCCACCGGACTGCGTTCCTTGTCGCGGAGCGCGTTCGCATGCCCAAGAACTCAACTTCCATAATATTACTCGTCGTGTGGGAGAGCGTGTGAGTCCTCTATTTTCGCGTGGCAGAGACAAAATAAAGGGAGAGAGGCCACAACGGTGCAAAAAGAGTGCTTTAGGGGTGCGGAAACACCCTGTCAAACGATCAAACGTCTTGAGAGGGTCGGGCAGAATGACATGCAAGAAAAAATCCCTGTGGCCTTGCAAAAGGGGAATGGCCCCGGCCCTCAAAGATTCACATATGCATACGAGGGGTAATTACTGTGCACGTAAAAAAAGAACGCAATAATTCAATGCCCCCAACAACAACAACAACAAAAAGGGATCCTCATGAGTCCAACACACGGGCCCACACTGGCCAACACCGTCCGCACCGATAACCCATCGTAACGGCGCATGTGCAAAAGGAAACAAGCGCAGCACGACCCCGCACACGGAATAACTTGAGAAAAAACAAAGGTGCGAGTACATCGAACACAAACAATATAAATGAATAAAAAAAGAATATCCACCTGGGCTGCTGGCCGTATCCTAAAGTTATCATTAGAAATCAAACAAAACGGAAAAGAAGAGGGGTGAATGAAAAGACCTGTAGGTCCGTCAAATCATTAAATTTTCCACCACATGTATATATATATATTCGGATAGCCACTCTCGTGCCTCGGTGCAGTGTATTCGGATTGGGGACATTTATTACCTACGAGGTGGAAGAATTTGGGCTCCTCCAACCACAAGACCCCGCGGCAAGGTGTGAATCAAAAGGGGGTGAGAGAGAAGGTAAAAAATAAGAACCAAAAATTATCTAGCCGCTATCGGTACCCCAAAGTCGTGGCCTTTCTAAAATTCATACGATAGAAAAGTGCCGTAAAGAAGTGTATTCGTTTTATCAGGATATACATTAATTAAGTTAGCCAGCCCTCTCGCTAACATTCTTCTCACAAGCTCCTAAAAAATACCAGCACCCCATGTACGCAGTGGCACGCACACGGAGTGAAGTGAATGCACAGGAGATAAAAGAAAAAATAGTCTGCGACGCCATTTCCACCAACAAAAGATAATAAAATAGATGCAAACACCTCGCACCCTCGCCATGCTGTTGCCATGGCCGCGACGGATGCATTCCGTGGCCCACGGCGAGTCCGGCGTTACTCCGCGCTCCCACGATCATTCATGACTGACAAAAAGGAGGTGCCAAGTGCGTCTTTCGCTCGCCTCCCGCGTGGGGCGAGGAGGATCGCTTCGGGCAGGCCTCCACACCAATAGGCCGATCAAAGAGGAAACGGCTGAGCGGTTTCGCCGCCCACCCTTAGGACCCAGCCATTCCCCTGCAGCAAAAAACAAATAATAATAAAATACAGGAGAGGCCCATCCGTATGGAACGCCGCGGCGAGGGCGCTCGTCCCCGCCCTCAGCACAGCAGCCACGGACACCCCTGCACCCATTGGGTCACGGCGACTTCCCATCGCCTGCCCGCATCAGAAGACGCACGTGGGTGCATGCGGTGCTGGGACTCGTCTCCTCCCTCCAGACCACCTCGCCACCACGCAGGCGCGCAGAAATTCAGTCCTCCAGCACAAATGTCCGTTAAGCCACGCATCGCGAGCAAAAGAAAACAAACATAACCATTGTCCATTTTTCAGAAGCAAAGAGGAGTAGTGCAACACGTGCCACCAAAAACCCATGGTGCCGCGATGTGCCCCAGTAATGCGCGGCTGGTCCGGGCGCTGGTCGATGCTGTCCGCGCCGCGCCAACAGCAATTCCATGAGGGAATGTTCACCTGGGCGGCTGGCCGGATCTGGTGTTTTTCAATAGCAGAAACCAAGCAGGGCGGGAATGAAGGGGGATGAATGGAATAAGAGCGGGTTCACTACATCCTCAAAGTTTACCGCCAAGTAAGCGCATATCATCCGATAACCGCAATCGTGGCCGGTTCACTCTGTTCGAATGGGATATATATATATATATTTGTTTATTGCTTGAGAAGTGGAAAACCTTGGGATCCTCCAGCCAAAAGACCCCGCCGCTACCCTTCGCAAGTTCCACCCCTTCGCCAAGTCCTCAGGTGCAAAAACACGACCGCGTGATATGCCGTCTGCGGGGTTTTCCGCAGACCGTACGTATGCAAAAGTTGCCCGCATTCCGCGAGGGTCCAAAAACTCATATATCCGTTGCAGCTCCCACGTCATGGCGTGTGGTTTTGATCTGCCTTTATTCGCCGCTCCTTGCAGCGAAGTATTGCTCATCCAAACGTCGATGGTGCGTGGCAGGATGGTGGAAAAGGCCGATAAGGCTAAGCGTACCGCGCGCACCTCGGCCTGCATGATGCGAAAAGGCTTCTTCTTCCACTTTCCTCCGGCAATTATAACGTCGCCGGAGTCTGGAATGAAGACGGCTCCCCATCCATGGAGCGACGCGTCCCTGATGATGGCGGCCGACGCCTTTTCGGTGGACTCGATGATTCGCTTACGGTTATATCCTCGATGATGTGTCGCAATCTCTCGCCCAAACCAACCGCTGCCGGCGGAATTTTCGTCGGGGATGTCTCCAGCACAATCCCCCGGTCAAGTGCGGATAATCTTCGTCGCAATGCCTTGATGAGAAAGCGGTAGGCACATAAACACGTGCCCAAAATGGCCGCCGCATACAAAAAGCGTGACGCCACAACCTCCATTTCCGCGATGATTAAAGAATTGACCGCCGGCATGGCGCGTAAAGACCGGAAAAACTTGTCACTCAGGGATACCGCACGGTGAGTGTGATCAAACTGCACCCCCAGGAAGGTGTACTGCGTAGTACCCGATTCGCGGTCCTCCCTATCGTGGCGTGGCGGCCGACCGCATTACGAAGTACTTGGGCCTCCCACCATGTCACATCGCTTATCGACCCTGCAATGCGTATATTACCGATCCAAACGTCGATACGCACCAATGGAGGTGCGGCCCAGAGGGGGCGAACCACCGTCGTCACCCCGCAATTGCCGAATTAATAATAACCTGGAGAATTTCTGGGCTGACCTTGTATCCCATTGGGTGCCATGTAAGCTCCACCAGCGTGCCGTCCTCCACGCGGCATCGAAAGAGATGCCGAGTCTCCCGCGGTAAAGGGGCTTGAAAAAAGGATGCCTTTAAGTCCAGGCAGGAAGCGGCCTCAGCCATCACAGGCGGCAAATAATGGGAAATGTGTAGAAGAGGAACATCAGCCTCATAAGGGTCGTCTCTGTTCTTGTCGCGTGACCACGCAATCCATCGTCGTAAACCGGCGGTTTTCTCCACCACAACCGAAAAGGTATTACCCATCCGCCTGTTCTTGTGGACAAAGCGTCCTCGATTATTCCCGCTTCCCTCAGCAATCGCGCGTCAGCGGTTGGAATCCTCCGTGAGCCTTCGCGCGCCTTGCCGGAGGAGGGCAGAGGGAAAGGGGACAGCCCGAAGAGTCCCCATACTTGCATGAGTCTCTCCAGGGTAGCCGGGTGCAACCGACTCTGGATCCACTCCAGATTCAACACGGGCACGTTGACTTGTTGCTGGGGCGGGATGGTTCGTGCATCTTGTGGAGTGGCCGGACGCGTCTTTGGCTCGCGTCGCGTTATTGTAGCAGCATGATGACAAAAAGCATAAAAAACGCTTCTCTCCCTTCAACCAGAGTTCATGCCCTTCACAGTTCCCCTTCACATCAATGCGACCAGCGAAGACACCTGGGTCAGCATTGTGGTGTACCTCCCCAAATATCAAACTATGCTCTGGGGAAGGTCGAAAGGGTCAACGTGCTTCGCCAACTGCAAGATCACGTGTGGGTCAAAATTGTGCGTCTCCACGATTAGAGCTGCGTGCCTCAACGCACCCTGTTTTGTGGAGTGCGCCGTGGCATTCCAAGAAACCAGAGATCGCTCGACGTGAGCAGTCGTAAGATTCGTAAGCTTTCGTTTTCTTGAAGTGTCCTGCATAACGTTATAGTGTCGAACGCATCCTGCCCTCGTATCCTGACGAACCGCGAGGCGCGGCGGGGATCCGCCCTCGCCGTCCTTGGCGCCACGGACCAATCCAAAATTATGCTCCCGTCCGGCTCCAGCGTGAAATTGTTGGGAGTTAAGGCCGCAATCTCGGAACGACAACTCGCCGTTATCCACGCAAGTCAAAAAACAACACGTTCCTTCCAGTCAGTCCGGCTGCGGATATATTGATCCACCCATTCCCTTGTCAAGGGGCGCGCCTGGTTCGTTTCCGATCGCGCCGCAATCTTTTGTAACCCCAGAATCACCATGTCCAGCGGGGTTCGATCCATTTGCAACACGGACCGTAGCATCCTTGCGTGCCGCACTCCGGACTATGGCGCCACATCTAATATTGCCATCAAAAAGGGCCGCGCAGCCCTCCTCGTTGATCGGCTGTTCGTGCGTGCAGCATAAGGTTGTGAATTGCCCCGCTAGAGGCCTTCTCTGCTACCACGCTGACGGCGCACACATTTCTCGAGCCGCCTCGTTTGCTCTCCTCACACAGCTGGTCCAAAGCGGGGATGTCGGTGCTTCGCGGTACCACAGTCGAGCGTCGTTGGCGGATAAGCTCCATCGCCCTTCCCGACGATTGCGTCGGGCGATTTGAGAGATCTGATGAAGCATCGGCGGTACGGTGCGACGCCTGTGGGTATTGGTGGGAGGTGGTGGAATGGGTGTGGCTGCCGTTGTCCGCCTTCATAAGCGGCGGGCAGCCCCTCGCCGTTTTTTGGCGGCCGTCCGTGCTGCAAGTCATTTCTTCTGGCTGCGCTGCGTACGTTGCATGTAGATGCGTCGTGTCCACAAATACGACACAATCGGCATCGCAACAGTCGTTGTTCTTGTTGTTGTTGTTGGGTAGCTCGCCGTTACACGAGAGGCTGGGTTGCCCTCGCGAAGGTGTGAGCCACATGAACAGCCATGCGAAGGCGGTCGCGAAGTTTGGAGAGCGGGATGCTGGGGTCGGATGCCATCATGATCTGCATCCGGAAGGTCCGGAGTAGGGTCCTGCCAAAATCCATGAGCTGATCGGTGGGATCCCGATCTATCCCCAGTGCGCGCCTGCACAACACCAAACCGTCGAAGACAAGTTGAACCCGAGACTTCACTTAGTGCCAATAATAACCGTATTCGCTTCGGAGGTCGACGAGGACTCCGGAGATGCCCTCATTTCATATCCACGGGGCGAAAGTGGTGACCCCGAATGCAAGGAAATGCAGTACCTGATCCTCTGGACCGGAATCATCTTCCAAGAGTGAGTTGCAGGAGGGCAAAGGCATCGAGTGAGGAAGATGTGTTCTCCCCCAATTGCCCTGAGACTTATGTGTGTTGACCCGCCGTCTCCCTCCCGTGAGAGTGCGTTGAGGAAACGTGGATGCTGGCACTTCTCCAGCCATCATACGATGCGGTTGATTTGGCTGCGTATCTCCGCAATCGTCGTGCATGCCTGAGTGGGGGGTTCATCTGGCGGCCCTCTCCGAGAGGTGGGCGCCTCGCGTTGAAACGGCGTCTCCGCATCCCGCAAGAAGACCGCCGGCCACCGCAATGTGAGATCCGCGTGCCGACAAGTAATTATGCGCCTCTTCCACCTGAGAGTAAAGCTGAGCACTCCGATCCGGAACGTCCACGACGGCGTTGGCGTCGTCGGTGCTCAACCTCTGCCCTTTCAGCAACGATCAGCCCCTGCTGGACCCCCAACTCCTGGGCAGCACACACACGATGGGCAGGAGCATTTGCGCCTCAAAATTAGGGATATGAGGCGCCCGGAGATTCGCAATATGTCCAATAAGAGTAGAATCCTGCCATTCTTTAGAGGTAGGTCCATGGAACAAGCATAAGCCTGTCGATGATGCGGCCACAGTTAACGTCTCATCCGACATCTGGCTACCATTAATGAACGTCATCTGCACCTGGGTGTCGCCACACTGGCACACCATGTCCCAGAGACGGGCGCCAATATCACACCACTCGGAGGGAGTGCAGGGAACCAAAGCCATTTCCTTAAACTTACCTGGCTGTGTGTCTGTAAAAAATAAAAACAAATATTATCTGGCCTCTACCGGCTCCCTGCCCCCACAAAGTCGCGTTCTTCCCAAAAGATTCATACGGTAGAGAGTATCATAAAGAATGCCTTCATTTATCAGGATATACATACATTAATTAAGTTAGCCAGCTTTCCCACGATCATTCTTTTCACAAGCTCCTAACAGACTCCCAAAAATAAAATTAGAAACAGCTCCCCAAAATGATGCAAGTATTTTATTGCCCCTCTTCTTCCTGGCTCCTACTCCTGAAAGTAGCGTTTCTTTTGTCGCAGGGTTAAGCTGTTCCACTCCCTCGGTGCAACTGCCAGCCAATCCGTCTCTTCAAGCGGACCCACCGACGCTTCCAGTTGCCGCTGTCCCTCGCGTAAAAAACAACGGTATGCAGTTGATTCCCAGCTGGCATCGGTGTTTTCTTCCTCCTCTTTACCAGTTAATTTTGAGAATGTCTGATGATTATAATTGATCGTCTGCCCTGCGGCAGTCTCGCGCCTAATTTTTTCTGCATACGCCTCGTATCGCTCTTTTCCGGAGGGTGGGAGGATCTCCCATGCTCCGAGAAGATCGGCGATAAAACCTATCCGTGAAATTTCTGACATCAAAGTGGGAGATGCATGGAGACGCGCCATGGCAAAGACGGAAAATCCACTAACTTGTTTTGTAGGGATATGGAAGGCGTTGAACGCGTCACGAGGGGGAAGTTTCAACTCCATACCACCCAGAAGATCGGTATTTACCAAATATTTTAGCTGTTCATTGGTAGAGCGAAGTACACTCTTCCGAAGTTTTTTCCTGCAGTTGTCTTCCATAATCATAAAGCGCCGTACCTTGGCCTCTTGAGCGGCAATCCGTTTCGCCCAAAGTCGCTGCGCACCGCTCATTGCTCGGAGGAAAACGTGGAGCTCATTAACCGCCTGGCGGCCTCCTGTCAAGCTGTGCATCAGGGGTTTACAAACCCTTTCCGACTCATATAAAGAGAGAAAAAAAAAACAAAAAAAAGGAAAAAAAAAAAAACAGAAACAAAGAAACAAGCATCATGATCCAATAAGGAATAATGAACTCAATCAGAGATATATCTTTATATATTGCTATATAAAAAACCCACCAACGTTAGTATTCTAAATGCTCCTGTTCTTACCACCTTTAAAGAAAATGACATTTAGGTGGAAACGATCCACTCTCCTGCTTTTATTGAAGGATGGAATCATACAAATACACACACACACACACACAGAGAGAGAGAGAGAGAGAGAGAGAAAGACCCAAAACAACTTACAATCAAGCATCGCGTTCACGTTTTCGCACCACATTGTACACATTGGAGGAATCCCTTTCTTGAACTGTCTCTTTCGGTAACCACAGTTTCAATGCCGCCATGTCATTTTCACTGATCCACTGCTGTTCGGTGGGGAACCAGGCTCGTGTTCCTGCCTGTGAACCCGCTGGAGCGCGGAACTCCCTACGTGTGTTGCTTTCCTTTTTCGGGTAATGATACTCGTTTTTTGTTCGCCGATGCCATTCACCAAATCCGGCCCGCTGTGCCACCGAGAGACGCTGACAAATGTCAGACTGCATGGGCGACGTGTATCGTATGACATTGAATGCGAGATCTTTGTGGCCACCTGCTGCTACTACTGCCGCTGTTGCCGCATCCACGGAGGAGGTCTGTTCTTTAGAAAGTTTATCCAGGAGGTTTCCAAGGGCGACTTTGGTGTCCAGCTTTCCACTCAAAGCAGAATTTGCCTGGTGTTCATTCTTCACGACATTGCTATTATACAGCGCGGACTCACGGCTTAACTCAGCGTGAAGGCCTTGAAAGAAAAGCAGCGCGGACTTTGACGGTGTATGAAGCAACTTTTCCTTTCGAACAACATCCAGATACATGCTTGCTCGGTGAGGTGGAAGGCCTTCAATCATTTTTGCACAGCTCTGAAGGATTGCACAGAAACCAGAAACCTCTGATCTTGAAAATTCTTCCTTCATCTTATCCTTCGTCGCGTTGCCTGAATGCGATATCATATGAACATTATTATCAACACTATGATGCACCTTTTCAGAGTCCATCTTATTCATCTCCTTTCCGCTAATGCATCTCAACAGTTTTTCTCCATAAGTTGATGGAAACAGCCTTTTCCCTCCCCAACGCTTCACCGCCCGGAGCACCTTTTCCCGTAATGCCTCGTCTGCTGTGGAATAGTTTACAAACAAGGAGGGTGCAATTCGCCAGAACTCCTCTAATACCTCCGCAATACATGCCTCATCCTGCGTTGCAGCCATCGCATCGATAAGACAAATAACAGGAAAGGAATTGGATATTTGACCATGTGTTAGCCGATTACCAATCGCCACTGCAATTCTCACAGGTTGCACACCCTCGCCACACGCACTCTGCAGCGCTGTTATGGTCGCCATAATTTGCTCCTTTGACTGTTTCTGAAGGGCATCTAGTTTTGCCTGAAACGCGTCCATAAGACAAGAAAAATAAAAAAATGGACGCTTGCAGGATAAAAAAAAAAAAAAAAAAAGTAAAAAAGAAAAGAAGAAAGGAGTTCTTCAAAGTTTGTTGCCAATGCAGTCATTCCTGTACTTGTTTAATGCTCCAGGTTAAGATTTTGCCGGAATTCGGGACGCCACAGCCCCTTAAAAGAAAAAAACAACAACAATCTTGGTTGCAAAACCACAAAACTGCCAGCTACCATCCATCATTCATCGTCTCATTTCCTTTTTTTTTTTTCTTTTTCTTGAGTTACTCCTTTTCACCGCATCCATCGCTTTTCCTTCAAAACACCATTTGTTTCATTTCCTTATCGTTTCTTCACAGATATCTCCTCGTTACTGTTTGGCGTACATATCGTAATTATCGTCTCTTCCTGCCCTAGCAAATCGCCCAGCGCGGTTTTGTATCGTTCCTTCGCTCCATCATCACAGAGGATATACACCTTCACATCGTTCCTCTTTTCCATAAGGGCTATTGCTGCACCAATGGCATGCTCCGGCTCCAAAAAGCTTTGTACTATGACATCATCTGTAGACCATACGGGGTCATTTGGTCGACGAAATACCTTGATTGCACAGAGGGAGTCCAAAATACCTTTTGCCGCTAAAATATCATCGACCCGTGCCACCTCCACACTTGTGGCGTCTACAAACACGGTAGAAGGGGAGCAGTCAGGTGACACACGAACATACGCCTCAACATCCACATCAAAGTGATCCTGTACGGCTTGGCGCTCAAAGAAGCGCAACCAGTTCCCTTTCTTAGGACTCATGGAGACAGGGAGAAGCGGGACAATAAGGTTCACATCAGTATACACTGGAAGTTTCCTGCGACCCAGTAACTGCAGTACCCTGGCGATGCACTCTGCCTCCATTGATAATGGTTCTCCAACAGCACGGTAGATAGGAGTCCCATTCGTTGCTGAGCGAGAGACCCAAAGAATATTTGAGAATCGACGCTGTACCCATTTGGAGATTGGTTCGCCAAGAGAAACAGTTGGTGAAAAACGCGACTCCTCTTCTATAATTCTTCCAATAAGCTCCTTCTCTATTACCCCCTCATACGGTATAGAAGCTGCAACGTTCTGCATCTTCTCCTCCCAGTTACAGGGGTACAATGTTGTCCCGCTGATAAAATGTGTGCCATTCACTTCGGTCATTGCCTCTCTCCAAGATGAAGAAAGCTCCAGCACGTCGGCCCCAGCTTTCATTGCTTGCATGCGTTCTTTAATTTCGGACTCGACATCAACCAAAGAAATGCCTGAGGAAGGGGCGTGCTGTACGACGTCTCGCAGAAACACAGCCAACTGCGCGGTAGACCTCACAACGATGCACCGCCTCATCACCATTATTTTTTTTTTTTTCTTTCCACACAAGGCTAATCCTTTAATTAAGGCAAAAAAAAAAAAAAAAAAAGAAGAAAAAAGAAACAAAGAAGCAAACGGGAGAGAATAATAAAGGTTTGAAGGCCATACGAAATAAAACCACCACTCAACACTTTCCACACCTCTTTTAAAATCAGTCAGTCGATTTCTCTTCTCATCTTTTCCATTTTTTTTTATTTTATTTTATTTTTATTTCTTCCCTCCCCGATGCGGTCAAATTTACTCCGTCTGTCTTTTTTTTTTTTTTTTTTTTTTTAAATTAAAAACGTGTCACCCTCACCGCCGTACCATGGATGTGTATTTTCTTGGCGCATGTATGTGTATAAATGACAAGAGCAAGGAAGCCTAAAACAGCGCATTCCTTCCCCCTATCCACCTTCTTTTTGTTGATTCATGCGTGTTTTCCCCTTTCCCTTCCTTTTTTTTTTGTGTGTGTGTTTTCATTTTTCTTTTTTTTTTTTTTCTTTTACGTCTCTTGGTTTGGGGTAATTTCTTTCAATGCAAACTTCCACAACTTCCGCCTAACTTCGTGCGATTCGTCAGCAGGGTACTCAAATGTTACGGTTTCACGATGATGGTCTTCAATAATGTTGGCATTCACAAAGAGCTCTCCAAGGTTTTTCTTCAACACATCTAGAGCAGAGGGCACGAGGGCATTGGGGTTGGTGTACTTAAATGGATTCTTCACCGTAAGCGCAAAAGTGACACTTCCTTTTGTTGTTGTTTTGGTCTTGACCGCTGCTGGTTTTGCAACTGCGAGAGACTTCTCCATCCCTCTGGTCAATTTCGTGGCATCGCCATCTTTCGCTTTTGTACCGCTCGGAAGGTATACCTTGAACACAACATGTGCGTTTTTCTGAATGGCCTCAAGTGTATCTTTCTCTCTCTCTTCTTGTAAGAGGAGACACCTGCCGCTTTGAGAGTTGCGCGCTGTTCTTCCGGCACGGTGAACAAAGTTCTCTACGGACATGTTATGCATTGGCACGGAAAGCATCAACACCATGTGAACATCCACAAAGTCCAAGCCACGGGCGGCAAGATCCGTGCAAAGGATGACAGAGACGACGCCTCCATTAAAATCTCCCAGTGCCGCAATTCTGTCAATCTCATCCTTGGATGGGCTTAGCGAACAAAATGACAACTCCAGTTTCTTGGCTGAGAGTTCAGTTTCCAGCTCCTCAATCTGTCGCCTGGTGCCAAACACCACGGTGCGACCAAAACTCTCCACAGCAAGCAGGCGTGCCGCCGTTTTTACCCGAGAGGTATAGGGACAATGCAGCATAAAGCACTCCAATTTTTCCGGAAGCTTAGCCATACCGACTGCCACAAGTTGGTAATAGTACTTCTTCACGCCGAGGAAACCAGCTTTCAGTACCCAGTTTGGGATGGTGGCACCACAGAGGACGTAGTGGTGGGATCGAAAATCCTTCATCAAACCATCTGTCAGGGAACCGTTGGCCTTGCGAATAAACTTGAGAAGATTTCGCATGCGGCGTCCAGTGTTAGAGAAGCGCGGACCAAGCGTCAGGTCTACTTCGTCAATCACAATCGCACGGACTTCAGAGGCATCCACCGCACCTGCCTCCAAGATTCCCTCGGTTAAATTGCCACAGTCTTCTTCGTTCTCGTTTTCCTCCACATCATTATCATCGTCACAGTCGTCATTGAAATCGTCCTTTTCAGTTTGTTCCACTTCGTCTTCATTATGACGCTTTCGCTTAAGACCTTTCTGAATATCATCCTTTTGCTTGCCACGGATAGCCCCATCAATGGAAGGCACCGTGCCAATCACGATGTCACATCTCTGAGAGGCGAGATCCTCAAATCCTGCAACACAAATATGAAGTTTAGGATAAATATTTTTAAGCACACCTTTCGTCTGTACGGCTAATTCGTTACTGAAGACAAAGATGAGGAGAAATGGACCGGTTGCAGCTGCATCGGCGTGTGTCTCCAGTATCATGTGTCGCTCAACGATAGGAAGCGCATAAGCTAAGGTTTTGCCACTTCCGGTACGGCTGTGAAGAATGACGTCCCGACGATTAAAGATGCCGCGATAACACTGAGCCTGACACGGTAAAAGGCTGTTAAATCCCATTTTCTTTACCAAGGCCTTCGCTGTTGCCGCGGTCATTAATGGCGCCTTCCTTTTCTCTTTCTTTTCATCGCCATCCAAAGAGGGGTGGACTTCTCTTCCAATCTGGTACTCCTTCTGCAGGTTACCGAAAGAAGCATCTACGGATTCATTGGCGTGGAAAACGACGGTCCCCGTTTTTTTAATCTTGCTGCGGCGGTTATGTGACTCGTTTTCCCAGTTGTAGAGATTCATTCTAAACCTTCGTGGAAAAGCGCTTCCACATCAATGCAGAGGGGAGAAAAGAGGTGGAATACGTGTTATATATATATATATATATATGTAGGGACAGGTGGATTGCGTGCACGTCCAAACGCGCCTCGTCCTACCACTAAAGAAAGGAACAAGGAGAAGAATGAATGACTTCGGCCAATGCGACACCTTTGAGGTGACACGGCTTCAATCAATGATAACCACCTCCGTGGAAGAAGTTTTTTCTTCCGTGGAACCTTCCGAGGGTGAAGAGGAAGAAGAGAGCGTTATCACATTCGCTTCATCAAGTTCGCCCCTTCCACGTTTCTCAGCAGCCTTGCAGGAAAAAAAGTTCGTTAGCATCGTCTGTCGACCACGATTTTTGCCTTCCACTTCAGAAAGTTTTTTAAAAAAGCCAATAGTCAGCGTCACCGCATTAATCATTATACCAGGATTCCTTACAAAAGTTGCCAAAACAATCTGCATGGTGGCGGCGATCAGAGTTTCCGTTGTCACCAACTCCGGTAAGGCCAATGTATTATTCGAGACACCGCCTAGCTGGCGAAGACCTTGGTTTCCAAGTTTCACATTGAGCCTTTGTCCCTTTGCGTTGTTGGTCTCACAAAACTCCTTGTAACGTGCGCAGAGTTCACTAGAAAGAACCGTTATCCACTTTCGCAACCCCTCTGAAGAGGACGTGGGAGGGCTAAAGGATTTGGACGCCATCAACGTCTTTGTAACCGACTGTTCTTTTATTTTCTCCTTACCATGACAGCGCAGTCTATAAAAGGCATACGCACCATCGTCAACACCGAGCACACTTTGTAACTTTTCCAGTGGAACCAGCCATGCATCGCGAAACAACTCTGCATTGCCACATGCGCGGCAAACGGATTCTCCAAACTTTCCACCAAAACCACGAATGCTTTGGTAAGGGGCGTCCCACACCGCAGAAGCAACGCGGTCCGGTAAGAGCAATGTTTGCTGATTAGGTTTGTGGCGTGATGAGATGGATTTGGCGAGTATTTTATTGTGTGCAATTCCAGCGGAACAGTCGTAGCAAAGTTCCTGGTATATTTTCTCGCGCAATTTCCACACGACTCGGGACGCCGCACCTAGAAGAAGTTGATGCTCCACTGTGGCCTGTGGATGCAGGGCCGTATCAAAGATCTCATTAAATTCTTTTCCCTTTTCAAAAAGCCATGCGTCTATCTCTGCTCGCCGGTCGGGGATGACATTAGTTTCGGGGTGCATGACATCTTCCAAATGAGATGAACATTGTGCGCTGGGCAGCCGGATCGACGCCAGCTCTCGCTGGGCGGCCAAGGTCACGTCTAGATATGCCTCATCGACGCTGCCCTTTTCCACTTCCACGCCCTCAAAACTGCGCAAGATGTTAAAGATCTTGCGGCTAGCTTCCCTATATGGTTCCAAGGAAACTTTATGTGTTCCTTTTCGAGCATTTTCGTGATACTTGTACTCCGTATCTCCCACTGCGTACGTGGCGACGTGAGAAACCTTGACATGAGGGCACTTCTCTCGAGCCTTTTCCACAGTGTCGAAGCGAGCGATGCCGCATTTTCGTGCCGGGTAGTTCACAGCAATTAAATTTCCCCACTGTGAAAGAATGTAGGGTTCTGTACGACAGTCAATGCCAAGCCGTACGGCTTCCACTTGAGCGTAGAAGCAATCCATGTCCAAGTGAACGATGCATCGCATTGACAGATGGGGGTTAGAACTGTCGATGGCTGTTGCACCACTCTCACCCTCATATATAAATGTATATCATATAAGCAGACGCACATCACATTGATTCCAGGCGGAGAAAAAGCCAAAAGAGAAAATATTGGAGAGCAACACCAAAGAAAGAAGAAAATATGAGTACAAAAATAATCAACGAAAACGAAAGCTTCTTATTTGTTCTTCTTGTTGTTGTTCCCGAATGGAATACAACTGTACATATAAACAAAGAAAAATTACATATTCTCTTTTCCTTCCTCTTTTTTTTTTTTTTTTTTTTTTTTTGTCCTTCTTATAACCATCGTTATTCAATTGTCTGACAGATAATGCAATTGTAACTTTATGGGAAATAACTCTGCCCGATTCATAAATGTATAACGTTCTTTCATGTTAGTTATCGCTTTCTATACATGAATAACAGGCAACACTTCATGAGCTTGAAAAAAAGAAAACCAAAAGAAACAAATTCTGAATATTAAAATATTATGTTGCTCACCTCCCAAAAACAGAAAAAAAGGAGGGAGTAAAAGAAAGGAAAATAAACAAATTCAGTTCATTTACTTTTTTCGTTACCACTTCTTTTGCTGCTCAAGTGATGACTGTGGGGGCGTCACGCCCCGTAAGCCCCGAAATCCGTGAGACATTCAACGCAACGGCGATGAGATTGGCCAGCGCAGATTGAGGAGTAGGCAGAGTGCCGTCACGGATATGCCGTGCTACGGCATTGGGCTCCATGTAATGCTCCAGGTATAGTCGAATTGTGGCGCCTGACGATCCAGTTCCGCTTAAACGAATCACAAATCGAGAACCATCTTCAAATATCACACGAATGCCCTGATTTTTGGAGACCAAACCGTCTACAGGGTCGTGGTACTCAAAGTTGTCAACCTTGACACAGCGTTTTCCTTGCAAGGAGGGAATGTCCTGGGGGCGCTGCCTCTGTACAGTCTCCATCACAGCCTTGGCTGAGTCCTCTGCCACATTTTCATAGTCGTATCGACAGTAGTAGTTCCGCCCGTAGCGCGTCCAGTGGTCTTCAACAATGTCTTTTACACCCACAAGAGGCTTTAATGGATCCACATTTTTACTCGCAATTACCGATAGCCAAAATAACGCTGCCCACACGCCATCCTTCTCACGAATATGGTTGCTACCAGTACCAAAGCTTTCCTCTCCACAAATGAGAGGATTGTAATCTTCGCCTCCAAATAACTCCCGGCTGTCCATCAGATTCCCAAAAAACTTCCAACCTGTGGGAACCTCAAATATTTTAAGGTGATGCATTTCTGCAACACGGTCAACAGCCCCACTCGTCGGCATAGATCTCGCTACCGCTTTAATTCCACCTTGTTGAGCAAAAAATGGCACGACATTTGCATTTGCTGAAAGAATTGCCAAAGAATCAGACGGTGTTACAAAAAAGCGCTCGCCAAGAATCATATTACGATCTGCATCCCCATCAAACGCCGCAGCAAATTTCGGCACCTCGCCAACAAAGTCAGCAACAGGTCTGCCGGTGGAATCAAGTCCCATGCTTCTCACAAGATCCTTCGCATATGTGAGGTTTGGATCCGGATGTTGCTTGCCAAAGTCCGGCAATGGCGTAGCACCGCACAAAGCACTTTCTGGAACGCCCAAGGAAGAAACAAAAATATCCTTCATATAAGGGCCCCCAATACCACTTAAGCCATCCAACCGAATCGTAAAATCAGTTCTATTTAACAGATTTCGGATACTTTGAAAGTCAAAGATTTTCTTCATGCTCTGGACGTAATCCTCTGTGCTATGGATTACCGAAACTCTGAACCTCTCAAATACATGGTCACCCATTTCTGACACGTCCACTGTGCCAATATTTGGGCAGGTCAGAAAATGATCAATTTTCAAGGTCTCTTCGTAAATAGCAGAAGTGATTTTCTCAGCCGCAGGTCCTCCATTTTCTGTATTGTACTTGATACCAAAATCCTCCTCAGGGCCACCGGGATTATGACTTGCTGTGAGAATAAAGGCCCCCTTCGCCGTGACATCACCATCCCTTCGTTGACGGATGATGTTTGACACGGCAGGGGTTGAGAGAAGACCATCTTTACCCACCCAAACATTTGATACCCCATTGGCGGCAGCCAATTTGATAATGATCTGAATAGCTTCAGAGAGAAAGTACCGCCCGTCACCACCAAGGACAAGGGTATCGGGAATCATCCCCTGTTTCCCAATGGCATTAAAAGTGCTTTGAACAAAGTTGGCCAGATAGTTTTCTTGCTGGAACACCCTCACTTTCTTGCGAAGCCCTGACGTTCCTGGTTTTTGATCAATAAAGGGCCTTGTTGGCACTTTTTTCACGGCGAGCATTATTTGAAACACTACACACTGGGTTTCGCCCAGATTCATTGAATGAAACAAGAATAAGAATTAAAAAAAAAAGCTGTTGAAAAGACACAGCCATACTCTGTTGGTTTTTATTTTTTATTTTTTGAATTATTCCACCCTTGAATTTCTGTTACAGTTAGGTGTAAAATATGAGAAATAGAGACTATTTTTGCCGTCTCAAATTCATAGAATTCCATCGTGTGCACTTTGCCACATGTTACCGAGAAAAACCACCATTTTCCCGTGACTTTAAACGACGAAGAATACCTTTATTTGTCGCATTTTTCATTTTTCTAAGCACCAGAGAGAGAACATTAAACGGTGGATCGACGTCCATAAAGGCACTCAAAATTTGCGGGTTACATCGGGTTCCCCGTGCCATTACGTAACGCAAAATATGCAGAGCCTCAGTCCAACTCTTTGAGTGTTTTATCATCATGTAAGTTGTTGAAGCACTCGCAGGATGAAGATTATTCACAAGTCCAAGTACTTTCTCCGTAGTGATATTCGGACAAGACTCTAAAAGGGAAAAAATGGCGCGTCGCTGAAACTCATCTGTGGCAACACGATAGAAAAGAAAGAGTGCAGATTCCCAATCTCCCGTACGCTGACATACTTTTGAAAACGCACTCAACTGAAGCTCTTCAAGAAGATATCCACTGGCAAGCATTGAGGCAATTGCCCTTTTGCTGGGAGTACAAATTCTCTTACTCGCTCCAGAAAGAGTGATGAGTTTTCTTGATTCTGTAGTTGGTGTGGCGCATCGACTGAGAATATCGTACGCCTCAGAAATGGGTATCAAATTCGATTGTGATACTATTAAACCGGCTCTCCAACTCTGGCGTGAGGCAAGCCACAAGGCAAATTTTCCTTCCAAATGGAAATAATCAAGAGCAACGCGCCAATTTTGGGGACAACAGACCCCGATTAGCCTGGCAAACATTTCATTCAAATCCTCCACAACTCGATGTTTCAAAACAAGAGAAAGAGCCAGTTTCCACGAAACATTTTCCCCACGCATCGTCGCATTTGCAATCCTTGCTACCGATGTCATGCTGAGGAAATCATTTGTCTTTAAAGAGTTTAAGGCTTTAGCCAATCCAGAATTTTCTTGTCGACCTGTTGCTGAAAAAACCGGTAACGCTCTTTTTGTTCTTTGATTAGCTTGAGTTGCCACATTCAGGTGGTCTAGATCAGAGGAGTTTAATTGCATAAGTACGGTGTTTATGATATGCCTCTTTTCATTGCTCCCAAACACGCGACTAATCCTAAGCCACTCAGATACTTCTTTTATGCTTTTTCCATCTGGAGATTCCAACATGGTGAGAAACTGCAGAGCCTGATTCCATGTTGTCCACTTAATGGCCGAAACAAAAATCCGATTCTGGCTCTCATTCCTCCCTCTTACACTCTGGAGAAATGTTTCAACAACGTTAACAAAGACTTCTGAAGGAAAATAGGCACTCCTAGAACATTCATAGATGAATTTAGATAGTTCATCTAAATAGAAAGTATCTTTCGTTCTCACCAAAGCTAATGCAGTGTACCAATCTTTATTAATTATTGTGGTCGCCAATTGAATTCTTGCCTTGGAAACATCGACTTCATCTGAGTGAAGACTCCCATGAAGCGCCAAAAGTCCTCGAATCCAACGACCATTTCGAACACATTCGGAAACAAATGAAGCCACTATTGACATTGGTTTCTAAGCGTTTTTTAATACAGGTAAAAAACAACAACAACAACAAAATAAGTACATAAAAATAAAATAAAAGAATGTGTCAGAAGATCTAGATATCATAAAAATTATAATCCACTTCGTTTAAGTTGATTCCCTTTCCCCCACCACATTCTCTTTCCCTTTGGTTGGTATCATCACCAATTTAGAAATAAAAAAATATAGCAAAAAGTAAGAGATACCTTGTAGCTTATTCAATTTCCAGAGATGCGACAAGCTTTGCGGCAACCGACTGTAGTATTTCAATAGTTGGACTTTTACCGTCAACTATATCTGTCAATGAGACACCCTCTTCACATGCCTTCATTAAGACAGGATCCAGGGGAACTTCTCCCCAAAAGGGAACCCCAAATTCATCACTCAAGCGCTTCCCAGCTCCCTGAGAATTCGCACGCGGGAAAATGACAGAGCTTTCTTTACAGTTAGGGCATACGAAGCCGCTCATATTTTCTACAATTCCAAGCAAATGAAGTTTTGCTTTATGAGAAAATTTCACTTCTCGCTTTACGTCTGCTTCTGCAACCAACTGGGGAGTTGTAATTAGAATGGCACCGGTTACTCCACCACATTGTTGCAAAATTGATGCAACTGTAATATGCTCATCCGATGTTCCAGGAGGGGTATCAATAAGCATGATGTCGACATCACCCCAAATCACATCCTTCAAAAACATCTTAATGACACCATTTTTTCGGGGGCCTCGAAAGAGAACGGCCTCATTTTTGTCCCCTAACAAGTAATGCATAGAAATCATGGAAACCGTCTCGTCAACCAGAACGGGCTCGATACCTGCGGCGCTTTGATGTGCATCTTCTCCTCGGACGCCCATCAGACGTGGAAGAGAGGGACCACATATATCCAAGTCCACCAAGGCAACATTTAGTCCCATTTGGCCCAAAGCAAACGCAAGTTCTTTGGTGAGAGTACTTTTTCCAACTCCCCCCTTTCCACTGATAACCATGACAGTTCGTTTGACACCTGATAGGCGCTGTCTGATCAATTCAATATCCGGATCCGGTCCTTTTGGCATAGAAGCACATATGGAAGCGTTGGGACATCCTTGGCAGGATGAAGCAATTCCAGCTTTTGGACTTTCAGGACCGACACACTCAGAGTTTGGAGTTTGCATCAATTTTTTTTGATTTTTTTTTCCAATTTTTACCCACCCAAGCCATATATAAGCAAAAAAAAAAAAAAAAAAAAAAAAAAAAAAAAGCAAGAAATAAAGAAATTCGCACACGAGATTTTCCTCACTCGTTTTGCACAAATAAAAAGATGCATGCGGTCCATATATTATTTGTGGTATTCAAACATGATATCAAGAGATAAGCCCTATATAATTAGGGAAAGCTGATATTAGGACATTGCTTATCAATTTGCTCAATGACCATCCTAAAGGCTCGCTGGACATTGACACCGGGAAGTGGTTTGTTTTCTTCATCTTGTGCAACTAACAACTGGGTCGAACCTTCAAATAACCAGCCACTCAGGGGCATTCTTTGGACAGGAACAACTGTATTCAAAGGCAATTTCTTACCACAGAGAATGCTTGTTTCGTAAGCCCAAAGCTTTGCAACGTTTCTTAAGGTATAACCTCCTCCTCCCAACACCAGCATTGGCAAACCAATCTTTTTGACTTCCTCAACACATTTTCCATGTCCCCATGACGATAAGTTAAAGTGTCCAAGACGATCTCCAGCCAAAGAATCGGCACCACATTGTAAAACCACAACATCAGGTATGTATCGCTTCACAATTGAGGAAAGTGCATGTTCAAAAATTGTCGTGTAGAAAAAATCATCTATACCATCCCACAAAGCCAAATTCATGGTGCAATGACGTCCATTTCCAAATCCTACGTCACGTGGGTGCCCCGTACCGGGAAAAAATGATTCACCAAATTTATGAAGAGATAGTGTAAACACTCTATTGCTTTGACAAAAAGCCTCATCAACACCATCTCCATGATGCATATCAAGGTCCACATACAAGACTCTTTTGTAACATTTCAGTAGTTCAATAATGGCAATAACTATGTCGTTTACATAACAAAATCCAGAGCATTCCCCACATTTTGCATGATGCATTCCACCACCCCAATGAATAACAGTATCAGCCTTTCCACTGTTCAAGAGTATGGCTGCCATAAGTGAACCGCTTACAGTGGAAAGCGAATGTTCCATTATCCCTTCTACTGGAGGACAATCCCCCGAAAAGGTCACCTTTGAAATTTCTGTATTCCATAACCAACTTTGACTGCTATGAAGACCAAGGTTCGAAATGTAACCTTCTGCATGATAAGTCTGTAACTGTTCAATTCCAATAAGGGGTGGTACGACTGTTCGACAATGGCGATCTAGTCCCAAACTTTTAATAAGCTCCATTGTAACTAATAAACGATATGGCTTCATTGCATGTTGCGGTACCAGGGCAGAAAGACTACAATCTGCAGAATAGCAGGATGTGTCAATTAATGCGACAGGACGATCAATATCTGCGACTGCCATCTGGTAAAGCCAT
>NW_001849405.1:47213-50111 GCF_000209065.1 Trypanosoma cruzi
TCAGCAGAGCGAGAAAAGGAAAGGACACTAAGAGAAAAAGTTCTTGCGAGATATCGTGGTACGAATTTCCCGGAATTAGTCAATATTCGTTATGGGCATTTTGCAGAAAAAGAGGGTGCGACGCGCTCTGCTGCATCGCAGGCTTATCGTGCGGTAAGTCAGGACCGCTTTTTTGGACAAAATGCCTCAAGTGGTAGGCAGGGTGTGGACTGGTTTATGCTTTTTACGGGATTAGCATTATTTTATGTGTCATCTAAAATGTTGTTGCAGCGTCTTTCAGGCACTTCCTTGGATGGTGCAAGCGTGCCCTTATGGACTGCAAATCCAGAAACACAGGCCAAATTTTTGCTTTTTTCTCTTCAATTTGACCCCAATAACCGTGAACAAATCCAGCAAGCGTATCACAGCGTTCGTCAAGCGTATCCGTTCACGGATTTTTTCCAGTGGTTGCGGGTTCAACACCCCGAATATGGCCAAGGCATCGTTTTCAGCTATGAAGCAGCCGTCAACTCACTGGTTACTATTATTTCCAGTGGTGATTCTTGGGCACTCATGAACTTGGCTCGTGGATTCCAAAATGCTCTTAAAAAGCGCAATACCAACTCGGCACAAAGAATCGATGATTTTTTGACGGATGTGGGGGCTTTGGCTGGCGCTCAGACTCCAGGAAGGTATTCAATGCCTCCTGGGTACGCACCACCACAGCCACCTCCGGAAACTTTGCAGTTGCATGGGGATGAGCCAATGAACCTACAGGGCGCAATTGAATCTCTTCCCAGCGAGAGCCATGGTTCGGTTCCCTTTCAGTAGATTGTTTCTGGCTATTTTTGAGTTTTTTCTCGCTTTTTGAAATTTGTGTTCAGTTGGACCTTTTTTGTTGAATGCTTCTTATATTGGAATTAATACATTTTTAAATTCTATCTTTGACTGGACCTCTTGTGGTGCATTTTTTTTGCTGTTGTTTATGATTTTTCCTTTTTTTGCTTTTGAGGTGGGCTTAGTGTGGTGTAGGAAGATTCGATATTTATTAGGTTTAAAAAGAAATACGGATAAAAAAAGAATGAAATGTGGACAAAAGGCGAAGCCTGTTACACATGATCAGGCTGCTGAACTTTACGAAATTTTTTGCCAGTTTGATTGCGCCGGAGAGGGTGTTCTTGAAATGTCTAGAGTCAAGGAGTTTTTGCTTGAAATATTACCGGGTCTTACCGAGGACATATATCTTTCTGTTATTTTAGACGCAAATCTCCATAATGCAGAAGAGATAACCTTTGCACAGTTTTTTTTGGTTTTCTTTAACATTTCAGCAAGAATGCCTTGTAATGGAAAGTATGAACTCGAACAGTTAAAAGAAGTTTTTGCGGCATTTGACCCAGAGTGCACGGGATATATTGAGATTAATCGATTTATGCAAATAATGTTGGAGGAGGGAAATCCCATTTCTTCATTTGAGGGAAGGGAACTTCTATTACAAATTCGTTACTTTGGTTGTGCACACAAAGGAAAAGTGAACTATGTAAAATTTTTGTCTATAATTTTTGTACGTGGCGTATCCAATCTATTCTGTTTTGCCGTTTGAGGTGAATATATCCGAGATTGCTTGCTATATATATATTTTTTTATTTATATACATATATACCATTTTGAACTTCGTTTTTGCATTGTTATTATTATTTTTTTATCAAATGTAATGTGTTATTTGGAATTTAGAATTGTGCTTTATTTTGAGGCGAAGTTTTGAGATGATCATTTGAAGGCACTTCTTTTGCTTTTTTTTTTCCTTGCGCGTGCACTTTCTCGAGATAAAAGAGGTGGAGAGGGATGTATCTCACGTTGTGTTTGATTCTTTCTTTTTTCTTTTTAAATTTTTAAAATTCTTTACGGCAGTTTTGTCCCACAGAAATCGTGAATAATTCTTGGAAAGTCAAAAAAATAATAATAATCAAAAACAATGGACGCTGCGACCAAATTTCTTAGGGAAAGGTTTGCACATGTGTCGATGACGAAAAAGGAGATGCTAATTGCAACGGTTCTCGCATTTTTACTTTATGCTTCTTCGATTATGATGTTTTTTGGCATGAATTTCTGGCTTTGGTCTTTTAAAAAAGGAATTAAACGCAGTTATGCCACCATTTTCCTTCCATCAACGGGATGGGTTTTTCTGTTTGTGGTTTCTACGATAGTTCTTCGTATAATTAGCTGGAAAAGTGGACGCAATGAGAATTTTTTCTTTTGGTGCTCTCGTAAGGGCTGTATTCTTTTGCTTTTGATTGGTCTATTTGATTCATTGACTGGGCTTTTATCCCTGTACTCCGCAGTGCATGTTCCGGTTATACTTCAATCTGCGCTTATATCGACAGGACCCATTTGGACTTATATACTCGCGTGGATTTTGTATCCGGAAAGTCAGCCAAAGTTTTCCCCCATATTGCTGTTAGTTGTTGCCTTTACAGCTGGTGGGGTGACTCTTGCAGTGATGCCACAGACTCAAAGCCAAAATAAAAAAAAGTATTTCAGCCCTACTTGGATAGTAATATTTCTTATAGGGACTTTCTTATATCCTCTTTATAATGTTCTTCAAGGTCGGTTTTTGAACGAATTTCGAGGATCTTGCTCACCGTTTACGAGCAAAATAATCATGTTGACATGTGAGACATTTTTGGTGTTTTTTTTTACCTTGACATACTTTCCAATTGATGCTTCTCCATTTTTTGGAAAGTGTGATTCTTTACAAGAATCTTGGGATATGCTTATTTCCAGTTTGAACTGCGTTGCTGGATGCCCCAATAATGCCATTTATATGACTGTATATATTTTGGGTTTTTGGATCCGTCATATTGTTTTTGCGTACATGAATGGATATTCTCCTGTTGTAGCAGCAGTGGGCAGTCAGATGAC
>NW_001849405.1:50211-51466 GCF_000209065.1 Trypanosoma cruzi
TTTTCAGCATATGTGGAAGACAAATTGCGTGTCTTTTAAAACCACAGTATGTGATCAGATCCCAAAGGTACAAAAGGAGTGGTAGGAGAACTCCTCGCGAGATCAGATCAACGCGGCATGGTGGAGCACTTTATGAATGTTCTTGATTTGAAAAATGTTACAGACCGTGAACTTGATAAACTTTCCGGCGGAGAGCTACAGCGTTTTACAATTGCTGCTTTATGCGTTCAAAATGCTGCGGTTTACATGTTTGATGAACCTTCTAGTTATTTGGATGTGCGTCAGCGACTGACTGCTGCTCAAGTAATAAGATCCTTATTAAAGGAAGATAACTATGTGATAGTTGTGGAACATGATCTCTCTGCCTTGGATTATATATCTGATTTTGTATGTGTGCTATATGGCGTTCCTGGCATTTATGGCGTTGTGACAATGCCCTACGGTGTTCGGGAAGGCATCAACGTTTTTTTGGATGGATTTGTTCCAACGGAAAATTTACGCTTTCGCGAAGAGGGTCTTACCTTCCGTATTGTTGATGATTTTGACGAGGTCACTAAACGCACCGCTCAGAACAGTTATCCTTACATGACCAAAAAATTGGGATCTTTTACCTTGACCGTAGAACCTGGAAATTTCTCTGATTCTGAGATTATTGTGTTACTTGGAGAGAATGGCTGTGGTAAAACCACATTTATTCGCATGTTGGCTGGTCATCAAAAACCAGATAACGGTGCAGAGGTGCCACAGCTTTCAATCAGCTATAAGCCCCAAAAGATTGCTCCCAAGTTTCAAGGAACCGTGAAGGATCTTCTTCAGACGAAGATTTACGATGCCTTCAGTCATCCTCAATTCCAGACAGATGTACTGAAGCCCTTGACTATTGAAGAGCTTTTGGATCAGGAGGTACAAAACCTCTCTGGAGGTCAGCTTCAAAGGGTTGGTTTGTGTATTGCTTTGGGAACGCCGGCAAATATATATTTGATTGACGAGCCAAGTGCCTATCTGGATTCGGATCAGCGTATTATAGCTGCCCGTGTTATCAAGAGGTTCATCATGCATACAAAGCGTACAGCCTTTATCGTAGAGCATGATTTTATTATGGCAACGTATTTGGCGGATCGGGTTATTGTGTATGATGGTACACCTGCTGTGAACTGCAAGGCCGGTACTCCCTGCGGTCTGTTGGAAGGCATGAACAAATTTTTGAAGAGTCTTGACATCACATTTCGTCGTGACCCCACAAATTTCCGTCCAC
>NW_001849405.1:51566-52583 GCF_000209065.1 Trypanosoma cruzi
GTTCTTGATTTGAAAAATGTTAAAGACCGTGAACTTGATAAACTTTCCGGAGGAGAGCTACAGCGTTTTACAATTGCTGCTTTATGTGTTCAAAATGCTGCGGTTTACATGTTTGATGAACCTTCTAGTTATTTGGATGTACGTCAGCGACTGACTGCTGCTCAAGTGATAAGATCCTTATTAAAGGAAGATAACTATGTGATAGTTGTGGAACATGATCTCTCTGCCTTGGATTATATGTCTGATTTTGTATGTGTGCTATATGGCGTTCCTGGCATTTATGGCGTTGTGACAATGCCCTACGGTGTTCGGGAAGGCATCAACGTTTTTTTGGATGGATTTGTTCCAACGGAAAATTTACGCTTTCGCGAAGAGGGTCTCACCTTTCGTATTGTTGATGATTTTGACGAGGTCACTAAACGCACCGCTCAGAACAGTTATCCTTACATGACCAAAAAATTGGGATCTTTTAACTTGACCGTAGAACCCGGAAATTTCTCTGATTCCGAGATTATTGTGTTACTTGGAGAGAATGGCTGTGGTAAAACCACATTTATTCGCATGTTGGCTGGTCATCAAAAACCAGATAACGGTGCAGAGGTGCCACAACTTTCAATCAGTTATAAGCCCCAAAAGATTGCTCCCAAGTTTCAAGGAACCGTGAAGGATCTTCTTCAGACGAAGATTTACGATGCCTTCAGTCATCCTCAATTCCAGACAGATGTACTGAAGCCCTTGACTATTGAAGAACTTTTGGATCAGGAGGTACAAAACCTCTCTGGAGGTCAGCTTCAAAGGGTTGGTTTGTGTATTGCTTTGGGAACGCCGGCAAATATATATTTGATTGACGAGCCAAGTGCCTATCTGGATTCGGATCAGCGTATTATAGCAGCCCGTGTTATCAAGAGGTTCATCATGCACACAAAACGTACAGCCTTTATCGTAGAGCATGATTTTATTATGGCAACGTATTTGGCGGATCGGGTTATTGTGTATGATGGTACACCTGCTGTGAAC